>NC_086107.1:2316274-2616274 GCF_963921235.1 Mobula hypostoma
AGTTTGCAAAGATTCAGCACGTCATCTGATAGAGTATATTTACTGGTTGCCTCACAGCCTGGTATGGAAACACCAATGCCCTGAACGAAAAATCCTACAAAAAGTCGTGGATACTGCCAGTCCATCATTGAGCCCATCTGCACAGAGCGTTGTCGTAGGAAAGCGGAGTCCATCATTGTCGCAGGAAAGCCTTCTGCACCACGACACCCTGAGCTCCCCTGTACTCGTTCTAGCAACAACGACAGGGATGTGCTGGAGCTGGGAGCTGCTGTGTGTGTGTGGGTGGGTGCCAGGTGGATAGGAAAGGGGCTTGCTTTGCTGTTGTTGTGGACATACTATACTGGTGCTGGAACGTAAGGTAACACTTGCAGGCTGCCCCCAGCACGTCCTCAGTGATTAGTCAACGTACAGTGGCAGTCTTTTTTTTGGTGTGTGCGTGCACGTGATGTTGGTGGGACGATGTCTTTTTCATGCCTTTACAAGGCGCGGAGCGAGAGAGAGACTGACTGTGTGGCGAGCCACTCCTCACACAGACACTTTTCGCAGTATTTTTCCCTTTATTTTATGAGTTTGAGTTGCGATCTCGACACTCGACCCGGCACGGATGGAAAGCGTACTCGGGAGTGGACCCGACTGGGTTCGAACCCGGGAACCTCGCTTCCAGAGTCCGGCGCTGATGTCATTGCCCAACGGTGGTAGTGTTAATGCAAACAACACATTTCACTCTATGTTACAATGAACATGATCAATCTGGCACCACAGTCGCATAGCGGTCAGCATGACGCTATTACAGCTTGGGGTGTCGGAGCTGGGAGTTCAATGCTGGCATCCTCTGCAAGGAGTGTGTAGCTCCTCCCTGTGGGACATGTGGGTTTGCTCTAGGCGTTCCAGTTTCCTCCCTCAGTCAAAGACATGCCGGTTAGTAGGGTAATCGTACGGTGTAAATTGTCCTGTGACTTGGCTCGGGTTAAACCAGGGATTGCTGGGTGGTGCAGTTTGTCAGGCTGGTCGAGCCTGTTCTGTGCACTGTTGCTAATCAAATAAATACACTAGTCCGCAAGTGGCCATATTCCCCCAAACCTTTCCTATCCATGTACCCGTCCAAATGTCTTCAACCACCTCCCCGGCAGTGCATTCCGTATCTGAAGCCCCGTCTGGGTGAAAACCTCCCCCTTGGGTTCCTGTAAAATCTCTTACCCTATACCCTCTGGTATCTGATTCCCCAACAGATTGTGCAGATTCACACTCTCTCTGACTCTCAAAGTTCAAATTGAATAATATTTTTAAGTACATATGTCACCGTATACAACCCTGAGATTCATTTTCCTGTGGGCATACTCAGCAAATCTACAGAATAGTAACTGTAACAGGATCAATGAAAGATCAACCAGAGTGCAGAAGACAAATGAAAATATAAATAAATAGCAATAAATAATGAGAACATCAGATAGAGTCCTTAAAGTGAGCTTTGCTGTGGGAATATTTCAATGACAGGGCAAGTGAGTGTGGTTATCCCAGTTCATTCAAGAGCCTGACAGTGGAGGGACAGTAACGGTTTCTGAAGCTGGTGGTGTGAGTCCCGAGGCTCCTGTACCTTCTTCCTGATGGCACCAAGTGAGAAAAGCGCATGGCCTGGGTAGTGGTCTGCACCCAGCGGGACACCAGCAAACAGTCAGAAAGAAACAGTTCAGAAATGAGACGGGATGGGGGGCAAAAGAAGGACTGGATAGGCGGGGTGTCCGTGCGGCGTTAAAACCTCAGTGCTGCGAATAGTAGCATCTTCCCGAGCCAGTCCATTCTTCCGTCAGCCGCTCCAAAGTCATCCTCACCCAGACGCCCTGGACTAGGCACGCCAACCGGGAGCGATTTTCCACTGTTACAAACGCAGTAAATCCGTCCCTGCTCCTGGGAAACTTTGGCAATCCACCAGCCACACCCGCTGCTCAGCACCGAAGAGACGGACCGAAACCCTCACCGAACAGAATCCTTCCAGGAAAGGAAGCTGTTTCACTTACCATGCCATAGGCCAAAGTGTCCGTGTACTTCTTCATCTGTGTGTAGATGTTGTTCAGGTACCAACTGAAACTCTTGCACTGTAACCTCTGCCTCAGTGCCTTCCGTTCCGAGATGTCTCCAATGTCGATCCCCGGGTCCTACAGAGGTTGGAAGAGGGAAACAAAACAGAGGGGTCGATGACGCTCATAAAGCCCACGGAGACACAATCGAATCCATGTTGCAATTCTAAAACCTTTTACACTCAGTGGCCATGCTATTAGGCACACCCGTACATTTGCCCATTGATGCAAATATCTAATCAGACAATCATGTGGCAGAACTCAATGCATAAGAACATGCAGACATGGTCAAGAGGTTCAGTTGTTGTTCAGACCAAACATCAGAATGGGAAAGAAATGGGATCTAAATGACTTTGAGCATTGAATGATTGTTGGTGCCAGATGGGGTGGTTTGAGTATCTCAGAAACTGCTGATCTCCTGGGATTTTCACACACAACAGTCTCTAGAGTTTGCAGAAAATGGTGTAAAAAACTAAAAAGCATTTAGTGATCAGCCATTCTGTGGGCAAAAGCACCTTGTTAAAGACAGCGCCCTCCCCTCCATTGAGTGCATCTACATGAAGCAGGAAAGCAGCATCCATTATTAGGGACCCCCACCATCCAAGCCATGCTCTCTTCTCACTGCTGCCATCAGGAAGAAGGTACAGGAGCCTTAGAACCCACACCACCAGGTTCAGGAATAGTTATTACCCCTAAATCATCAGGCTCTTGAATCAGAGGGGATAACATAGAAAACCTACAGCACAATACAAGCCCTTCGGCCCACAATGCTGTGCCAAACATGTACTTACTTTAGAAATTACCTAGGGTTACCCAAAGCCCTCTATTTTTCTAAGTTCCATGTACCTATCCAGGAGCCTCTTAAACAGCCCTTTTGTTTCCGCCTCCACCACCGTCGCTGGCAGCCCATTCCACACACTCATCACTCTCTGCGTAAAAAACTTACCCCTGACATCTCCTCTGTACCTGCTTCCAAGCACCTTAAAACTGTGCCCTCTCATGCTAGCCATTTCAGCCCTGGGAAAAAGCCTCTGACTATCCACACGATCAAGGCCTCTCATCATCTTATACACCTCTATCAGGTCAGTAACCAGTTGGGATAACTTCACTCACCCCATCACTACCTATGGACTCACTTTCAAAGACTCTTCATCTCATGTTCGCAATACTTATTATTTATTTATTTATTATTATTTCTTTCTTTTTGAATTTGCACAGTTTGTTGTCTTTTGCGGAGAGAAATTAACAATCGGGTCTTGAAATGTGAGACTTCCTTTCATTCTGAGGCTGTGCCTCTGGTCCCAGACTATCCCACTTTTGGAAATGTGGGCCGAATGGCCCAATTCTGTTTCTCTGCCTCATCATCTACCCCAGCAGCTCCCACCTCCATGATCTTCATCCACTCACCTCGCTGGGAATGTTCCAAGCCATGTAGACGTGATCTTTGAACTCATCCATCCAGACCTCTGCCACGCGAAGGGCGTTCCGGCGGACGTGTGTGGCAAGATCCCTGGTATAGGGCTTGTGGACCCTCTCGATGTGGGCGAGCCTGGAGCACGGGAGGACCTCAACGCTGCCTCCACACTGCCAGACCTGTGGGAAGACACAACTGTAATTCCAGCCCACTGCAGACCCAAGAGGCAACACGCAAACAGCTGGAGGAACGCAGCGCGTTGAGCAGCGTCTGTGGGTCGGGGAGAACCTGTCCACATTTTCAGTTTGACCCTCCATCGGGACCGAGAGTGGGAGTGGAGGGCGGCCCGGGATAGACAGGAGAGGTGGAGGGGTGAGAAAGGAAGTGATTGGAATGAGTGGAGGGAGTGAGGTAGGGAAAGGGTGATGGTGGAATTGAGAGACACGAGGAAGATGCAGCAAGATTTTGAAAAGGAGGCATATGAGGCAAGAGAGGAGAAGGGAATGTGATGGGAGGACCAGGAAAATGGATAAAAATGGGGAGAGCAGATTAGGGCAGAAGGAGCGAGGGGAGAAGAAAGACTGAGAGTGAGAGAGAGAGAGAGAGAGAGAGAGAGGGAGCGAGAGACACCGCAAGAGAGAGTGTGAGAGAGTGAGTGTGACTGAGAGAGAGAGAAAGAGAGGATGAGGGGAGAAGGGGGGAAGGGGGGAGAGAAAGAGAGAATGAGAGACAGCCAGTGATGGAGAGAGATGCCCACAATGCACTAACCCTAACCTGCACATCTTTGGGCTGCGGGAGGAAACTGGATGAAACCCACGCGGTCAGGGGGTGGACGTATAGTTCCCTACCAATGCTGGCGGGAACTGAACCCAGCTCACTGGTGCTGTAGCGTGTTATGCTTACCATAACGCTATCAGCAGAATTGGTTGTCTGGGAGGTACGTGAACCTCTGCTTCACCTGGAAGGGCTGTTTATGTCCCTACAACTCACACCCACCAACTCTCTCATCAGGAACACAGGGTTTAGAACCATACAGCACAGTACAGGCCCTTCAGCCCACAATATTGAACTACTCAACAATCAATCTAACCCTTCTGTCCTACATAACCTTCCAATTTTCTATCATCCATGAGCCAATAAAAGGATCTATTAACTATCCCTAATGTATCGGCCTCGACAACCAACCACAGCACAGCGTGGATCGGGATCGGCTCATTCAGAAGTCAGGGCTTGTGTCGATACTTGGTTCCTCTTGTGAATGACTATCCCACCGACAGAAGGACTTTGGTAGCTTTGCCATAGATTACTGGGTAGAAATAGCGAACTGTGTACAAAACTGTCAGCCTCCAGGGAGCACCTTTACAGGGTTTCAAATCACTTGTACAAAACTTTCTTTCCACAACATTTCTTGCTGCAGGCTACCTCGAGCATTTCAATTACTGACAACGAAGACAGGATCATGACCAGCAGACGCTCGACTCGATGGGAGGCCTGTGATTCAGTAAATTCTCCACTCCAGGGGAGTGTGTGATCGTTACCAACACTCAGAGTTGGGGGAGAGTGTGTGATCATTACTCTGACACTCAGAGTTGGGGGAGAGTGTGTGATCGTTACCCTGACACTCAGAGTTGGGGGAAGAGTGTGTGATCGTTACTCTGATACTCAGAGTTGGGGGAGAGTGTGGGATTGTTACCCTGATACTCAGGGTTGGAGGAGAGTGTGGGATCGTTACCCTGATACTCAGAGTTGGGGGAGAGTGTGGGATCGTTACCCTGATACTCAGGGTTGGGGGAGAGTGTGGGATCGTTACTCTGATACTCAGAGTTGGGGGAGACTGTGTAATCGTTACTCTGATACTCAGAGTTGGGGGAGAGTGTGGGATTGTTACCCTGATACTCAGGGTTGGGGGTGAGTGTGTGATCGTTACCCTGATACTCAGAGTTGGGGGAGAGTGTGGGATTGTTACCCTGATACTCAGAGTTGGGGGAGAGTGTGGGATCGTTACCCTGATACTCAGAGTTGGGGGAGAGTGTGTGATCGTTACCCTGATACTCAGGGTTGGGGGTGAGTGTGTGATCGTTACCCTGATACTCAGAGTTGGGGGAGAGTGTGGGATCGTTACCCTGATACTCAGAGTTGGGGGAGAGTGTGGGATTGTTACTCTGATTCTCAGAGTTGGGGGAGAGTGTGGGATTGTTACTCTGATTCTCAGAGTTGGGGGAGAGTGTGGGATTGTTACTCTGATTCTCAGAGTTGGGGGAGAGTGTGGGATTGTTACCAATACTCAGAGTTGGGGGAGAGTGTGGGATTGTTACTGATACTCAGAGTTGGGGGAGTGCGTGTGATCGTTACTCTGATTCTCAGAGTTGGGGGAGAGTGTGGGATTGTTACCAATACTCAGAGTTGGGGGAGAGTGTGGGATCATTACTCTGATTCTCAGAGTTGGGGCAGAGTGTGGGATCATTACCCGGATACTCAGCTCCACGTTTTCTCCGCCGTACACCTCCATTCCCTCATCCAGCAGTCCAATCTCCTCAAAGTAACGCCGGTCCACCACGAAGCAGCCAATGAGAGAAGGACTGCTGCAAACAACAGAAGGAAACGTGTTTGATTAGCGGGTCAATTTGTTGGTTTTCTGATAGCTTAACTTACCGTGTACTTCCTTGTATTTGTAAATAATCACTCATGAATTTGTAATTGCTGATTGAATTTTACAGTGATTGTAATTTCAGTGATTCTATATTTCTTCAGCAACACACACAAGATGCTGGAAGGTGTCAGCAGGCCAGGCTGCATCCGCAGAGATGAATAAACTGTCGCTGTTTCAGGCAGAGCCCCTTCAGCAGGTCTGTCTTTCTGGCTACATTTGACCATTAGCCTCTATGCAGTGGGTATGCCTGACTACTTCAGAATTTCTTCCATTTAGTCGGTGATTTGTGATCATGGGTGATCTGTGGAAGGAGGTAGGAGCTTCAGTTGCCCCATCACTGAACAACCCATGGGCTCTTCAACTCCTGTTCTCAATATTTATTGCTTATTGATTGTTATTTTTTCTCTTTTGAATTTGCAGTGTTTGATGTCCTTTGCACTCTGGCTGTTTTCCATCTGTATGTGGTCCTTCATTGATTCTATTGTGATTCTTTCTATTTACTCAATACCCACAGGAACATGAATCTCAGGGGCCTATATGGTGACATATATGCACTTCGATAATAAAATTACTCTCAGCTGTGAACTGTTATCTGTTCAGTCTGAACTCTAATTACCGAGACAACCACAACTTCTTTATTCTTCATCTTGGTTTCATTTTTCATTCTTATTGCACTTGAAAAACATCCATAATCAACAATTTCAGACCATTAGATCTAGGAGCAGAATTAGGCCATTTGGCCCATCGCGTCTCCTCCACCATTTCATCATGGCTGATCCAATTCTCCTATCAGCACCAATCTCCTCCCATATCCCCCATATCGCTTCATGCCCTGACCAATCAAGAATCTATCAACCTCTGCCTTAAATATACATAAAGACTTAGCCTCCCCAGTTGCCTGTGGCAAAGAATTCCACAGGTTCCTCACTCTCTGGCTAAAGAAATTCCTCCTCATCTCCATTCTAAAAGAACGTCCCTCTATTTTGAGGCTGTGTCCTCTGGTCTTGGACTCTTCCATTATAGGAAGCATCCTCTGCACATCCACTCTATCAAGGCCTTTCACCATTCGATCAGTTTCAATGACGTCACCCCTCATTCTTCTGAATTCTACTGAATACAGGTCCAGAGCCATCAAACGCTCTTCATATGCCAAGCCATTCAATCCTGAAATCATTTTCGTGAACCTCCTTTGAACCGTCTCCAGTTTCAGCACATCTGTTCTGAGATAAGGGGCCCAAACCTGTTCACAATACTCCAAGTGAGGCCTCACCACTGCTTTATAAAGTCTCAATATTACATCCTTTTCTTATTTCTAGTCCTCTTGAAATGAATGCTAACATCGCATTTACAGACTCGGCCTGCAAATTAACCGTTAGAGAATCCTGCACAAGGACTCCCAAGTCCTTTTGTACCTCAGGTTTTTGTATTTTCTGTCCATTTATAAAATAGCCAAACCTTACATTTCTTCTACAAAAGTGTATGACCATACACATCCCAACACTACATTCCAGTTGCCATTTCTTTACCCAGTCTCCTAATCTGTCCAAATCCTTCTGTAGCCTCACTACCTCCTCAAAACAGCCTGCCCCTCCACCTGTCTTCACATCGTCTGCAAACTTGGCCACAAAACCATCAGTTCTATTATCCAAATCATTGACATATAACATAAAAGGAAGCGGTTCTAATACAGATCCCTGTGGAACACCAGTCACGAGCAGCCAGTCAGAAAAGGCTCCCTTTATTCCCACCCTTTGCTGCCTGCCAGTCACCCACTGATTTATCCATGCTGGAATCTTTTCTGTAATCCCATGGGATCGTAACTTGTTAATCAGCCTCATGTGTGGAACCTAGTCAAAGGCGGTCTGAAAATCCAAGTACACAACATCAACCGATTTTCCTTTGTCCATCCTGCTTGTTATTTCTTCAAAAAATTCCAACAGATTTGTCAGGCAAGATTTTCCCTTGAGGAAACCATACTGACTACGGCCTATTTTATCATGTACCTCCAAGTACCCTGAGATCTCATCCTTAATAATTGACTCCAACATCTTCCCAACCAGTGAGGTCAGAATAACTGGCCAAGAGTTTCCTTTCTTCTTCCTCTCTCCCTTCTTGAAGAGTCAAGTGACATTTGCAATTTTCCGGTCTTCCATAATCATCCCAGAATCTACTGATTCTTGAAAGGTCATTACTAATGCCTCCATGATCTCTTCAGCCACCTCTTTCAGAACCCTGGGGTGTATCCCATCTGGTTCAGGTGACTTATCTACCTTCAGACCTTTCAGTTTCCCAAGAACCTTCTCCCTAGTTCTGGCAACTTCACACATTACATGCCCCCTGACCCCTGGAACTTCCACCATAGTGCTAGGTATTTCTAGTGAAGACTGATGCAAAATACCCATTACTACCTCTCCAGCATCGTTTTCCAGCAGTCTGATATTGACTCTCATCTCCTTTTATACCTTATGTACTTGCAGAAACTTTTGGTATTCTCTTTAATATTATTCGCTAGATTACTTTTGTATTCCATCTTTATCTTCTTAATTACTTTTTAGTTGCCTTCTGTTCGTATTTGAAAGCTTCCCATTCCTCTAACTTCCCACTAATTTTTGCTCTATCATATGCCCTCTCTTTGGCTTTTATGTTGGCTTTGACTTCTCTTGTTAGCTACAGTTGTGTCATCTTACCTTTAGAATACTTCTTCCTCTTTGGGATGTATATATCCTGTGCCTTCCGAATTACTTCCAGAAATTCCAGCCATTGCTGCTCTGCTGTCATCCCTACCAGTGTTCTTTTCCAATCAATTCTGGCCAGCCCGTCTCTCATGCTTCCGCAATTCACTTTACTCCACAGTAATACTGATACACCTGACTCTAGCTTCTCTTCAAATTTCAGGGTGAATTCGTTCACTTTACTGCAAGGTTTCTTTTACCTTAAGTTCTCTGATCAATTCCCAATCATTTCACAACACCCAATCCAGAACAGCTGATTCTCTAGTATTCTCAACCATGAGCTGCTCTGAAAAGCCATCTTGCAGGTATTCAAGAAATTCCCCCTGTTGGAATCCAGTACCAATTTGATTTTCCCCAATTGACCTGCATATTGAAATCCCCCACATTGCCTTTGAGGCATGCATTTTTTATTTCCTGTTGTAATTTGTAGACCACATCCTACTGTTTGGGGGTCCCATCAGGTCTTTTTGCCCCTGCGGTTCCTTAGCTCTATCCACAATGACTCAACACCTGCCGACCCTACTTCACCTCTTTCTAATGATTTGATTTCATTTTTCACCAACAGAGCCACACCACCCCCTCTGCCTTCCTGCCTGTCCTTTCGATACAATGTGTATCCGTGGGCATTGAGCTCCCAGCTATAATCTTCTTTCAGCCACGATTCAGTGATGCCTACAACATCGTACCTGCCAATCTGTAACTATGCTGCAAGTTCATCTACCTTATTCTGTATACTGCTCACATTCAGATATAACACCTTCAGTCCCGTAATCACGCTTTCTGATTTTGTCCACATTTTACGATGCAACTCATCCTGTTGATGGCTTTTTTACCCTATCATCAGCCTCTCCTTACTCACAGTACAGTGTCACTACCCACTGCCTCTGTTTGTAAATCAACTGTCTCATCCTCAGCACTATCACTTCAGTTCCCATCCCCTGCCAAATTAGTTTCAACCCTCCCGAACAACTTTAGCCAACCTGCCCCTCGGGCTCAGGTGTAACCCAACTCTTTCATACAGATCGTACCTTCCCCAGAAGAGATCCCAATGATATCAGTAATCTGAAATCCTGCTCCCTGCACCAGTTCCTCAACCGCACAGTCATCTGCCAAATCATCTTATTCTTACCCTCACTGGCACGTGGCACAGGTGGCAATCCAGAGATTACTACCCTGGAGATCCTGTTTCTCAGCTTTCTATGTAGCTCCTTAAAATCTCTCTTCAGGACCTCCTCACTTTGTCTACCACTGTCATTGCTGCCAAGATGCACCCTCACTCTTGAGAATGCCACGGACCTGATCCGAGACATCCCCGATCCTGGCACCAGAGAGGCAATATACCATTTGGGTGTCCCTATCGTGCCCACAGAACCTCGTCTCTGTCCCTCTGACTGGGGAATCACCGATCAGTACTGCAGTCCTCTTCACATCTCTGCTCTTCCGAGCCACAGCACCAGATTCGGTGCCAGAGACCCGGTCACTGTGGCTCCCCCTGATAGGTTGTCCCCCTCAATAGTATCTAAAGTTGTATACTTATTATTGAGGGGAATGGCCACAGGTGTACTCTGCACTGGCTGTGCAGTTCCCTTCCTTCTCCTGACAGTCACCAAGTTGCCTGTCTCCTGCAGGCTAGGGGTAACTACCTCCCTGTCGCTCCTGTCTATCACCACCTCATTCTCCCGTATCAGTTGAAGGATTTGGAGCTGTAGCTCCAGTTTCTTAATACGTTCTGTCAGGAGCTGCCGCTTGGTGTACCTGGTGCAGATGTGTTTATCCGAGAGACTGGAGGTCTCCCAGACTTCTCACTTCCCACACACAGTACGAAACACTGCCTCTGGAGCCATCCTCACTAAACTACTATGCTTTAACAGATGAGGAATGAAGAAATAAGGACAGGGAGGGAGTAACTGACAAGACAATGAACCTCACCCAAATCTAATCTTGCCTCAGCCTGATGAGCCAAAGCCATTCTAAAGGCTGACACTCTCCGAATGAGCTCTTACGTCTCATTCCTGACTTTGGGTCACAAAATCACCAGGAACCAACTCAAGGGAGAACTTTGCTGTTGCAGAGACTACCCTGACCTTGAATGGGTTCCTGGGCACTATGTAATCATCTACAACTGAGGCACTGTGTACAGGGGGAGGGGGGGAGATGGCCAGATGTGCACAGGGGGAGGGGGACATGCCAGATGTGTACAGGGGGAGGGGAAGATGACTAGATGTGTACAGGGGGAAAGGGAGATGACCCAATGTGTACAGAGGAGGGGGAGATGACCAGGGGGAGGGGAAGGTTATCAGATTTGAAACAGTGTGCAAGCTGTTCTGATTTTAGTGGGAGGTACCTGATGGGGGCACTTTCATTTTCCAAAGCCCACCATTCCTTAGAGGGACTGACGTAGCGACACCACAGTCCCCAGTCAAAGCCCTGAGCGGACAGGGAATACTCTTGAAGCTCAAAGTTGTCATACTTGATGTTATCAAAGGACGGGGATATGACCCGCCTTCGATCTTCCTTTATCCGGGTGAGGATCGGTTCTGCCCTGGAAAACAAAAGAGAGGTTCTCAGTGGACTGGTTTTGAATGGCTGCTTCACCGTCTGGTTCAGAGGGGCCACTGCACAGGATCAGAATAGGCTGCAGAAAGTTGTAAACTCAGTCAGCTCTATCACAAGCACAACCCTCCCCACATCGAGCAGACTTCAAAACACGATTCCTCAAGAAGACAGCATCCATCATTAAGGACCCCCATCACCCAGGACATGCCCTCATTTCACTGCTACCATCAGGGGGAGGCACAGGAACCTGAAGACACACACTCAGTGTTTCAGGAACAGCTGCCATCAGATTTCTGAACAGACAGTGAACCCAAGAACACCACCTCACTAGTTTTCTCTCTTTTTACTTACTTTAAATATTTCATGTTGTTACGTGTTGTAATTTTATGTGCTGCATTGTACAGTTACGGCAAAAACAAACTCCATGACATCTGTGTGTGATGATAACCTGATTCTGATTCTGACTGAGCTGAGCTGAGCTGAACGGAGTCCAGTCCCAGACGGCCAAGGCTGCCACATCTCCCACCACCACTGAACCCCAATAACCCCCCTATCCTTACACAAAGGTTAAAGGTGAGCTTTATTCGTCACATGTACGTCAAAACATAGAGTGAAATGTGTTGCTTGCGTCCACGACCAACACAGACAGTGGGATGATTGCTGGTGCCAGAAAGCATTCAGTCAGTGGCCCTGCTCTCATGTTGTTGCCCATCAGACGCAATCGACGTGGAGAATCTTGTAGGGGTGTGGTGGACAGTATATTGACAGGCTGCAGGACAGTCTGGTTACGAAAGAACAAAACCTTCGAACATAAAATCCTACAAAATTCGGTGGATACAGCCAGTCAGTCACAGGTAAAGCCCAACCAACCATTGAGAACATCCACACCGAGCGTTGTCGCAGGAAAGCAGCATCTGTCACTAAGGATCCCACCACTCAGGACATGATCTTTTCTGGCTGTTGCCATCAGGACTTGAACCACGAGGTTCAGGAACAGCCATTACCCCTCAAGCATCACACTCTTCAACCAGAGGGGAAAACTTCAATTTCATTTGCCCTATCACTGAGATGTTCCCACAGCCTATGGACTCACTTTCAAGGTCTTCATCTCATGTTCTCGATCTTTATTGCTTATTTATTTACAACTACTATTTCTTCTTTTTGTATTTGAACAGTTGGTTGTCTCCTGCACGCTGGTTGAACGCCCAAGTTGCATGGTCTTTCATTGATTCTGTTATGGTTGTTCTTCTGTAGATTTATTGAGTATGCCCACAAGAAAATGAATCTCAGGGTTATATATGGTGACATCTATGTACTTTGCTTAAAAAAAAGTTTGAACTTTATATTTGCCTCTTTACCACCTGGGTTTCTGTTGGGTGCTCTGGTTTCCTCCCACATTCTAAAGGATTTGGGTTACGGTGCTGTGGGCATGCTACATTGGTTCCAGAAGCATGGAAACAATTGCGGGCTGCCCCCAGCACATCCTCACTGGTTTGATTTGCTGTGTTTCACTGTATGTTTAAGTTTCAAAGTAAATGTAATGAATAAAGCCAACCTTTATCTTTATAATCACTATCTGTGGAGGGGAATGCAGAGTTGACATTTTGGGTCAAGATGGTCCAGCTGGTCTTGCTGGGTCCCGAGCTCTGTGTTCACAGGGGCAGTAAGACAGTCTGGTTGGACTGGGCAGGGATGTGAAAAACATAAGGGGGGAGTAAAATATCAAAGGGCCTGATGATGTTGCGACTTGGGGGAGAGAGTCGAGGTAGAAGAGATACTGACTCAACAACAAAGAGTTCCAATGAAAGCAGGGACACCATTGTACTGGTACGTTGTTCCTCAAAGGGAGCCCCACCTAGGCACCACACTCTACCAATCTCCAATCCCCTCCCCTACCCACACTCTACCGATCTCCCCTCCCCTCCCCTACCCACACTCTACCGATCTCCCCTCCCCTTCCCTACCCACACTCTACCAATCTCCAATCCCCTCCCCTACCCACACTCTACCGATCTCCCCTCCCCTCCCCTACCCACACTCTACCGATCTCCCCTCCCCTACCCACACTCTACCGATCTCCCCTCCCCTCCCCTACCCACACTCTACCGATCTCCCCTCCCCTCCCCTACCCACACTCTACCGATCTCCCCTCCCCTACCCTACCCACACTCTACCGATCTCCCCTCCCCTACCCTACCCACACTCTACCGATCTCCCCTCCCCTCCCCTACCCACACTCTACCGATCTCCCCTCCCCACCCCTACCCACACTCTACCGATCTCCCCTCCCCTCCCCTACCCACACTCTACCGATCTCCCCTCCCCTCCCCTACCCACACTCTACCGATCTCCCCTCCCCTCCCCTAACCACACTCTACCGATCTCCCCTCCCCTCCCTACCCACACTCTACCGATCTCCCCTCCCCTCCCCTACCCACACTCTACCGATCTCCCCTCCCCTCCCCTACCCACACTCTACCGATCTCCCCTCCCCTACCCTACCCACACTCTACCGATCTCCCCTCCCCTACCCTACCCACACTCTACCGATCTCCCCTCCCCTCCCTACCCACACTCTACCGATCTCCCCTCCCCTCCCCTCCCCACACTCTACCGATCTCCCCTCCCCTACCCACACTCTACCGATCTCCCCTCCCCTCCCCTACCCACACTCTACCAATCTCCCCTCCCCTCCCCTACCCACACTCTACCGATCTCCCCTACCCACACTCTACCGATCTCCCCTCCCCTACCCACACTCTACCGATCTCCCCTCCCCTCCCCTACCCACACTCTACCGATCTCCCCTCCCCTCCCCTACCCACACTCTACCGATCTCCCCTCCCCTCCCCTCCCAACACTCTACCGATCTCCCCTCCCCTTCTCTACCCACACTCTACCGATCTCCCCTCCCCTCCCCTACCCACACTCTACCAATCTCCCCTCCCCTCCCCTACCCACACTCTACCGATCTCCCCTACCCACACTCTACCGATCTCCCCTCCCCTACCCACACTCTACCGATCTCCCCTCCCCTCCCCTACCCACACTCTACCGATCTCCCCTCCCCTCCCCTACCCACACTCTACCGATCTCCCCTCCCCTCCCCTCCCAACACTCTACCGATCTCCCCTCCCCTCCCCTACCCACACTCTACCGATCTCCCCTCCCCTTCCCTACCCACACTCTACCGATCTCCCCTACCCACACTCTATCGATCTCCCGTCCCCTCCCTACCCACACTCTACAGATCTCCCCTCCCCTACCCACACTCTACCGATCTCCCCTCCCCTACCCACACTCTACAGATCTCCCCTCCCCTACCCACACTCTACCGATCTCCCCTCCCCTTCCCTACCCACACTCTACCGATCTCCCCTACCCACACTCTATCGATCTCCCGTCCCCCCTCCCTACCCACACTCTACAGATCTCCCCTCCCCTACCCACACTCTACCGATCTCCCCTCCCCTCCCCTACCCACACTCTACCGATCTCCCCTCCCCTACCCACACTCTACCAATCTCCCCTCCCCTCCCCTACCCACACTCTACCGATCTCCCCTCCCCTCCCCTACCCACACTCTACCGATCTCCCCTCCCCTCCCCTACCCACACTCTACAGATCTCTCCCCTCCCCTACCCACACTCTACCGATCTCCCTCCCCTCCCCTACCCACACTCTACCGATCTCCCCTCCCCTCCCCTACCCACACTCTACCGATCTCCCCTCCCCTCCCCTACCCACACTCTACCGATCTCCCCTCCCCTCCCCTACCCACACTCTACCGATCTCCCCTCCCCTCCCCTACCCACACTCTACCGATCTCCCCTCCCCACCCCTACCCACACTCTACCGATCTCCCTCCCCTCCCCTACCCTCACTCTACCGATCTCCCCTCCCTATCCACACTCTACCGATCTCCCCTCCCCTCCCCTACCCTCACTCTACCGATCTCCCCTCCCCTCCCCTCCCCACACTCTACCGATCTCCCCTCCCCTCCCCTACCCACACTCTACCGATCTCCCCCCCTATCCACACTCTACCGATCTCCCCTCCCCTCCCCTACCCACACTCTACCGATCTCCCCTCCCCCCCTACCCACACTCTACCGATCTCCCCTCCCCTCCCTACCCACACTCTACCGATCTCCCCTCCCCTACCCACACTCTACCGATCTCCCCTCCCCTCCCCCACACTCTACCGATCTCCCCTCCCCTCCCCTACCCACACTCTACCGATCTCCCCTCCCCTACCCACACTCTACCGATCTCCCCTCCCCTCCCCACACTCTACCGATCTCCCCTCCCCTCCCCTACCCACACTCTACCGATCTCCCCTCCCCTCCCCTACCCACACTCTACCGATCTCCCCTCCCCTCCCTACCCACACTCTACCGATCTCCCCTCCCCTCCCTACCCACACTCTACCGATCTCCCCTCCCCTCCCCTACCCACACTCTACCGATCTCCCCTCCCCTCCCCTACCCACACTCTACCGATCTCCCCTCCCCTCCCCTACCCACACTCTACCGATCTCCCCTCCCCTCCCCTACCCACACTCTACCGATCTCCCCTCCCCTTCCCTACCCACACTCTACCGATCTCCCCTCCCCTCCCTACCCACACTCTACCGATCTCCCCTCCCCTACCCACACTCTACCGATCTCCCCTCCCCTCCCCTACCCACACTCTACCGATCTCCCCTCCCCTCCCCTACCCACACTCTACCGATCTCCCCTCCCCTCCCCTACCCACACTCTACCGATCTCCCCTCCCCTCCCTACCCACACTCTACCAATCTCCCCTCCCCTCCCTACCCACACTCTACCGATCTCCCCTCCCCTACCCACACTCTACCGATCTCCCCTCCCCTCCCCTACCCACACTCTACCGATCTCCCCTCCCCTCCCCTACCCACACTCTACCGATCTCCCCTCCCCTCCCCTACCCACACTCTACCGATCTCCCCTCCCCTCCCTACCCACACTCTACCGATCTCCCCTCCCCTCCCCTACCCACACTCTACCGATCTCCCCTCCCCTCCCCTACCCACACTCTACCGATCTCCCCTCCCCTCCCCTACCCACACTCTACCGATCTCCCCTCCCCTCCCCTACCCACACTCTACCGATCTCCCCTCCCCTCCCCTACCCACACTCTACCGATCTCCCCTCCCCTCCCCTACCCACACTCTACCGATCTCCTCCCCTCCCCTACCCACACTCTACCGATCTCCCCTCCCCTCCCTACCCACACTCTACCGATCTCCCCTCCCCTCCCACACTCTACCGATCTCCCCTCCCCTCCCACACTCTACCGATCTCCCCTCCCCTCCCCTCCCACACTCTACCGATCTCCCCTCCCCTCCCCTACCCACACTCTACCGATCTCCCCTCCCCTCCCCTACCCACACTCTACCGATCTCCCCTCCCCTCCCTACCCACACTCTACCGATCTCCCCTCCCCTCCCCTACCCACACTCTACCGATCTCCCCTCCCCTCCCCTACCCACACTCTACCGATCTCCCCTCCCCTCCCTACCCACACTCTACCGATCTCCCCTCCCTCTCCCACACTCTACCCTCTCCCCTACCCACACTCTACCGATCTCCCCTCCCCTACCCACACTCTACCGATCTCCCCTCCCCTCCCCTACCCACACTCTACCGATCTCCCCTCCCCTCCCCTACCCACACTCTACCGATCTCCCCTCCCCTCCCCTACCCACACTCTACCGATCTCCCCTCCCCTACCCACACTCTACCGATCTCCCCTCCCCTCCCCTACCCACACTCTACCGATCTCCCCTCCCCTCCCTCCCACACTCTACCGATCTCCCCTCCCCTCCCCTACCCACACTCTACCGATCTCCCCCCTCCCCTACCCACACTCTACCGATCTCCCCTCCCCTCCCTACCCACACTCTACCGATCTCCCCTCCCCTCCCCTACCCACACTCTACCGATCTCCCCTCCCCTCCCCTACCCACACTCTACCGATCTCCCCTCCCCTCCCCTACCCACACTCTACCGATCTCCCCTCCCCTCCCCTACCCACACTCTACCGATCTCCCCTCCCCTCCCCTACCCACACTCTACCGATCTCCCCTCCCCTCCCCTACCCACACTCTACCGATCTCCCCTCCCCTCCCCTACCCACACTCTACCGATCTCCCCTCCCCTCCCCTACCCACACTCTACCGATCTCCCCTCCCCTCCCCTACCCACACTCTACCGATCTCCCCTCCCCTCCCCTACCCACACTCTACCGATCTCCCCTCCCCTCCCCTACCCACACTCTACCGATCTCCCCTCCCCTCCCCTACCCACACTCTACCGATCTCCCCTCCCCTCCCCTACCCACACTCTACCGATCTCCCCTCCCCTACCCACACTCTACCGATCTCCCCTCCCCTCCCTACCCACACTCTACCGATCTCCCCTCCCCTACCCACACTCTACCGATCTCCCCTCCCCTCCCCTCACCCACACTCTACCGATCTCCCCTCCCCTCCCCTACCCACACTCTACCGATCTCCCCTCCCCTCCCCTACCCACACTCTACCGATCTCCCCTCCCCTCCCCTACCCACACTCTACCGATCTCCCCTCCCCTCCCCTACCCACACTCTACCGATCTCCCTCCCCTCCCTACCCACACTCTACCGATCTCCCCTCCCCTCCCCTACCCACACTCTACCGATCTCCCCTCCCCTCCCACACTCTACCGATCTCCCCTCCCCTCCCTACCCACACTCTACCGATCTCCCCCCCTCCCCTACCCACACTCTACCGATCTCCCCTCCCCTCCCCTACCCACACTCTACCGATCTCCCCTCCCACACTCTACCGATCTCCCCTCCCCTACCCACACTCTACCGATCTCCCCTCCCCTCCCCTACCCACACTCTACCGATCTCCCCTCCCCTCCCCTACCCACACTCTACCGATCTCCCCTCCCCTCCCCTACCCACACTCTACCGATCTCCCCTCCCCTCCCCTACCCACACTCTACCGATCTCCCCTCCCCTCCCCTACCCACACTCTACCGATCTCCCCTCCCCTCCCCTACCCACACTCTACCGATCTCCCCTCCCCTCCCCTACCCACACTCTACCGATCTCCCCTCCCCTCCCCTACCCACACTCTACCGATCTCCCCTCCCCTCCCCTACCCACACTCTACCGATCTCCCCTCCCCTCCCCTACCCACACTCTACCGATCTCCCCTCCCCTCCCCTACCCACACTCTACCGATCTCCCCTCCCCTCCCCTACCCACACTCTACCGATCTCCCCTCCCCTCCCCTACCCACACTCTACCGATCTCCCCTCCCCCCCTACCCACACTCTACCGATCTCCCCTCCCCTCCCCTACCCACACTCTACCGATCTCCCCTCCCCTCCCCTACCCACACTCTACCGATCTCCCCTCCCCTCCCCTACCCACACTCTACCGATCTCCCCTCCCCTCCCCTACCCACACTCTACCGATCTCCCCTCCCCTCCCCTACCCACACTCTACCGATCTCCCCTCCCCTCCCCTACCCACACTCTACCGATCTCCCCTCCCCTCCCCTACCCACACTCTACCGATCTCCCCTCCCCTACCCACACTCTACCGATCTCCCTCCCCTCCCCTACCCACACTCTACCGATCTCCCCTCCCCTCCCCTACCCACACTCTACCGATCTCCCCTCCCCTCCCCTACCCACACTCTACCGATCTCCCCTCCCCTCCCCTACCCACACTCTACCGATCTCCCCTCCCCTCCCCTACCCACACTCTACCGACCCCTCCCCTACCCACACTCTACCGATCCCCTCCCCTCCCCTACCCCCTCCCTCCCTACCCACACTCTACCGATCTCCCCTCCCCTCCCCTCCCCTACCCACACTCTACCGATCTCCCCTCCCCTACCCACACTCTACCGATCTCCCCTCCCCTCCCCTACCCACACTCTACCGATCTCCCCTCCCCTCCCCTACCCACACTCTACCGATCTCCCCTCCCCTCCCCTACCCACACTCTACCGATCTCCCCTCCCCTCCCCTACCCACACTCTACCGATCTCCCCTCCCCTCCCCTACCCACACTCTACCGATCTCCCCTCCCTCCCTACCCACACTCTACCGATCTCCCCTCCCCTCCCCTACCCACACTCTACCGATCTCCCCTCCCCTCCCCTACCCACACTCTACCGATCTCCCCTCCCCTCCCCTACCCACACTCTACCCTCCCCTCCCCCCTACCCACACTCTACCGATCTCCCCTCCCCTCCCCTACCCACACTCTACCGATCTCCCCTCCCCTCCCCTACCCACACTCTACCGATCTCCCCTCCCCTCCCCTACCCACACTCTACCGATCTCCCCTCCCCTCCCCTACCCACACTCTACCGATCTCCCCTCCCCTCCCCTACCCACACTCTACCGATCTCCCCTCCCCTCCCCTACCCACACTCTACCGATCTCCCCTCCCCTCCCTACCCACACTCTACCGATCTCCCCTCCCCTCCCCTACCCACACTCTACCGATCTCCCCTCCCCTCCCCTACCCACACTCTACCGATCTCCCCTCCCCTCCCCTACCCACACTCTACCGATCTCCCCTCCCCTCCCCTACCCACACTCTACCGATCTCCCCTCCCCTCCCCTACCCACACTCTACCGATCTCCCCTCCCCTCCCCTACCCACACTCTACCGATCTCCCCTCCCCTCCCCTACCCACACTCTACCGATCTCCCCTCCCCTCCCTACCCACACTCTACCGATCTCCCCTCCCCTCCCCTACCCACACTCTACCGATCTCCCCTCCCCTCCCCTACCCACACTCTACCGATCTCCCCTCCCCTCCCCTACCCACACTCTACCGATCTCCCCTCCCCTCCCCTACCCACACTCTACCGATCTCCCCTCCCCTCCCCTACCCACACTCTACCGATCTCCCCTCCCCTCCCCTACCCACACTCTACCGATCTCCCCTCCCCTCCCCTACCCACACTCTACCGATCTCCCCTCCCCTACCCACACTCTACCGATCTCCCCTCCCCTCCCCTACCCACACTCTACCGATCTCCCCTCCCCTCCCCTACCCACACTCTACCGATCTCCCCTCCCCTCCCCTACCCACACTCTACCGATCTCCCCTCCCCTCCCTACCCACACTCTACCGATCTCCCCTCCCCTCCCCTACCCACACTCTACCGATCTCCCCTCCCCTCCCCTACCCACACTCTACCGATCTCCCCTCCCCTCCCCTACCCACACTCTACCGATCTCCCCTCCCCTCCCCTACCCACACTCTACCGATCTCCCCTCCCCTCCCCTACCCACACTCTACCGATCTCCCCTCCCCTCCCTCTACCCACACTCTACCGATCTCCCCTCCCCTCCCCTACCCACACTCTACCTCTCCCCTCCCCACACTCTACCGATCTCCCCTCCCCTCCCCTACCCACACTCTACCGATCTCCCTCCCACACTCTACCGATCTCCCCTCCCCTCCCCTACCCACACTCTACCGATCTCCCCTCCCCTCCCCTACCCACACTCTACCGATCTCCCCTCCCCTACCCACACTCTACCGATCTCCCCTCCCCTACCCACACTCTACCGATCTCCCCTCCCCTCCCCTACCCACACTCTACCGATCTCCCCTCCCCTCCCCTACCCACACTCTACCGATCTCCCCTCCCCTCCCCTACCCACACTCTACCGATCTCCCCTCCCCTCCCCTACCCACACTCTACCGATCTCCCCTCCCCTCCCTACCCACACTCTACCAATCTCCCCTCCCCTCCCCTACCCACACTCTACCGATCCCCTCCCCTACCCACACTCTACCGATCTCCCCTCCCCTCCCCTACCCACACTCTACCGATCTCCCCTCCCCTCCCCTACCCACACTCTACCGATCTCCCCTCCCCTCCCTACCCACACTCTACCGATCTCCCCTCCCCTCCCTCCCACACTCTACCGATCTCCCCTCCCCTCCCCTACCCACACTCTACCGATCTCCCCTCCCCTCCCCTACCCACACTCTACCGATCTCCCCTCCCCTCCCCTACCCACACTCTACCGATCTCCCCTCCCCTCCCCTACCCACACTCTACCGATCTCCCCTCCCCTCCCCTACCCACACTCTACCGATCTCCCCTCCCCTCCCCTACCCACACTCTACCGATCTCCCCTCCCCTCCCCTACCCACACTCTACCGATCTCCCCTCCCCTCCCCTACCCACACTCTACCGATCTCCCCTCCCCTCCCCTACCCACACTCTACCGATCTCCCCTCCCCTCCCTACCCACACTCTACCGATCTCCCCTCCCCTCCCCTACCCACACTCTACCGATCTCCCCTCCCCTCCCCTACCCACACTCTACCGATCTCCCCTACCCACACTCCCCTACCCACACTCTACCGATCTCCCCTCCCCTCCCCTACCCACACTCTACCGATCTCCCCTCCCCTCCCCTACCCACACTCTACCGATCTCCCCTCCCCTCCCCTACCCACACTCTACCGATCTCCCCTCCCCTACCCACACTCTACCGATCTCCCCTCCCCCCCCCTACCCACACTCTACCGATTCTCCCCTCCCCTCCCCTACCCACACTCTACCGATCTCCCCTCCCCTCCCCTCCCACACTCTACCGATCTCCCCTCCCCTCCCTACCCACACTCTACCGATCTCCCCTCCCCTCCCCTACCCACACTCTACCGATCTCCCCTCCCCTACCCACACTCTACCGATCTCCCCTCCCCTCCCCTACCCACACTCTACCGATCTCCCCTCCCCCCCTACCCACACTCTACCGATCTCTCCCCTCCCCTACCCACACTCTACCGATCTCCCCTCCCCTCCCCTACCCACACTCTACCGATCTCCCCTCCCCTCCCCTACCCACACTCTACCGATCTCCCCTCCCCTCCCCTACCCACACTCTACCGATCTCCCCTCCCCTCCCTACCCACACTCTACCGATCTCCCCTCCCCTCCCCTACCCACACTCTACCGATCTCCCCTCCCTCCCTACCCACACTCTACCGATCTCCCCTCCCCTCCCTACCCACACTCTACCGATCTCCCCTCCCCTCCCCTACCCACACTCTACCGATCTCCCCTCCCCTCCCCTACCCACACTCTACCGATCTCCCCTCCCCTCCCCTTACCCACACTCTACCGATCTCCCCTCCCCTCCCCTACCCACACTCTACCGATCTCCCTCCCTCCCCTACCCACACTCTACCGATCTCCCCTCCCCTACCCACACTCTACCGATCTCCCCTCCCCTCCCCTACCCACACTCTACCGATCTCCCCTCCCCTCCCCTACCCACACTCTACCGATCTCCCCTCCCCTCCCCTCCCAACACTCTACCGATCTCCCCTCCCCTTCCCTACCCACACTCTACCGATCTCCCCTCCCCTCCCCTACCCACACTCTACCAATCTCCCCTCCCCTCCCCTACCCACACTCTACCGATCCTCCCCTCCCTACCCACACTCTACCGATCTCCCCTCCCCTCCCCTACCCACACTCTACCGACTCCCCTACCCACACTCTACCGATCTCCCCTCCCCTCCCCTACCCACACTCTACCGATCTCCCCTCCCCTCCCCTACCCACACTCTACCGATCTCCCCTCCCCTCCCCTACCCACACTCTACCGATCTCCCCTCCCCTCCCCTACCCACACTCTACCGATCTCCCCTCCCCTCCCCTACCCACACTCTACCGATCTCCCCTCCCCTACCCACACTCTACCGATCTCCCCTCCCCTCCCCTACCCACACTCTACCGATCTCCCCTCCCCTCCCTACCCACACTCTACCGATCTCCCCTCCCCTCCCCTACCCACACTCTACCGATCTCCCCTCCCCTCCCCTACCCACACTCTACCGATCTCCCCTCCCCTCCCCTACCCACACTCTACCGATCTCCCTCCCCTCCCCTACCCACACTCTACCGATCTCCCCTCCCTACCCACACTCTACCGATCTCCCCTCCCCTCCCCTACCCACACTCTACCGATCTCCCCTCCCCTCCCCTACCCACACTCTACCGATCTCCCCTCCCCTCCCCTACCCACACTCTACCGATCTCCCCACACCCTCCCCTCCCACACTCTACCGATCTCCCCTCCCCTCCCCTACCCACACTCTACCGATCTCCCCTCCCCTCCCCTACCCACACTCTACCGATCTCCCCTCCCCTCCCCTACCCACACTCTACCGATCTCCCCTCCCCTACCCACACTCTACCGATCTCCCCTCCCCTCCCCTACCCACACTCTACCGATCTCCCCTCCCCTCCCCTACCCACACTCTACCGATCTCCCTCTCCCCTACCCACACTCTACCGATCTCCCCTCCCCTCCCCTACCCACACTCTACCGATCTCCCCTCCCCTCCCCTACCCACACTCTACCGATCTCCCCTCCCCTCCCCTACCCACACTCTACCGATCTCCCCTCCCCTCCCCTACCCACACTCTACCGATCTCCCCTCCCCTCCCCTACCCACACTCTACCGATTCTCCCCTCCCCTACCCACACTCTACCGATCTCCCCTCCCCTCCCTACCCACACTCTACCGATCTCCCCTCCCCTCCCCTACCCACACTCTACCGATCTCCCCTCCCCTCCCCTACCCACACTCTACCGATCTCCCCTCCCCTCCCCTACCCACACTCTACCGATCTCCCCTCCCCTCCCCTACCCACACTCTACCGATCTCCCCTCCCCTCCCCTACCCACACTCTACCGATCTCCCCTCCCCTCCCCTACCCACACTCTACCGATCTCCCCTCCCCTCCCTACCCACACTCTACCGATCTCCCCTCCCCTCCCCTACCCACACTCTACCGATCTCCCCTCCCCTCCCTACCCACACTCTACCGATCTCCCCTCCCCTACCCACACTCTACCGATCTCCCCTCCCCTCCCCTACCCACACTCTACCGATCTCCCCTCCCCTCCCCTACCCACACTCTACCGATCTCCCCTCCCCTCCCTACCCACACTCTACCGATCTCCCCTCCCCTCCCTACCCACACTCTACCGATCTCCCCTCCCCTCCCCTACCCACACTCTACCGATCTCCCCTCCCCTCCCCTACCCACACTCTACCGATCTCCCCTCCCCTCCCCTACCCACACTCTACCGATCTCCCCTCCCCTCCCCTACCCACACTCTACCGATCTCCCCTCCCCTCCCCTACCCACACTCTACATTATCTCCCCTCCCCTCCCCTACCCACACTCTACCGATCTCCCCTCCCCTACCCACACTCTACCGATCTCCCCTCCCCTCCCCTACCCACACTCTACCGATCTCCCCTCCCCTACCCACACTCTACCGATCTCCCCTCCCCTCCCCTACCCACACTCTACCGATCTCCCCTCCCCTACCCACACTCTACCGATCTCCCCTCCCCTCCCCTACCCACACTCTACCGATCTCCCCTCCCCTCCCCTACCCACACTCTACCGATCTCCCCTCCCCTCCCCTACCCACACTCTACCGATCTCCCCTCCCCTCCCCTACCCACACTCTACCGATCTCCCCTCCCCTCCCCTACCCACACTCTACCGATCTCCCCTCCCCTCCCCTACCCACACTCTACCGATCTCCCCTCCCCTCCCCTACCCACACTCTACCGATCTCCCCTCCCCTCCCCTACCCACACTCTACCGATCTCCCCTCCCCTCCCCTACCCACACTCTACCGATCTCCCCTCCCCTCCCCTACCCACACTCTACCGATCTCCCCTCCCCTCCCCTACCCACACTCTACCGATCTCCCCTCCCCTCCCCTACCCACACTCTACCGATCTCCCCTCCCCTCCCCTACCCACACTCTACCGATCTCCCCTCCCCTCCCCTACCCACACTCTACCGATCTCCCCTCCCCTCCCCTACCCACACTCTACCGATCTCCCCTCCCCTCCCCTACCCACACTCTACCGATCTCCCCTCCCCTCCCCTACCCACACTCTACCGATCTCCCCTCCCCTCCCCTACCCACACTCTACCGATCTCCCCTCCCCTACCCACACTCTACCGATCTCCCCTCCCCTCCCCTACCCACACTCTACCGATCTCCCCTCCCCTACCCACACTCTACCGACCCTCCCACACTCTACCGATCTCCCCTCCCCTACCCACACTCTACCGATCCCTCCCACACTCCCCTCCCCTCCCCTACCCACACTCTACCGATCTCCCCTCCCCTCCCCTACCCACACTCTACCGATCTCCCCTCCCCTCCCCTACCCACACTCTACCGATCTCCCTCCCTCCCCTACCCACACTCTACCGATCTCCCCTCCCCTCCCCTACCCACACTCTACCGATCTCCCCTCTCCCCTACCCACTCTACCGATCTCCCCTCCCCTCCCTACCCACACTCTACCGATCTCCCCTCCCCTCCCCTACCCACACTCTACCGATCTCCCCTCCCCTCCCTACCCACACTCTACCGATCTCCCCTCCCCTCCCCTACCCACACTCTACCGATCTCCCCTCCCCTACCCACACTCTACCGATCTCCCCTCCCCTCCCCTACCCACACTCTACCGATCTCCCCTCCCCTCCCCTACCCACACTCTACCGATCTCCCCTCCCCTCCCCTACCCACACTCTACCGATCTCCCCTCCCCTCCCCTACCCACACTCTACCGATCTCCCCTCCCCTCCCCTACCCACACTCTACCGATCTCCCCTCCCCTCCCCTACCCACACTCTACCGATCTCCCCTCCCCTCCCCTACCCACACTCTACCGATCTCCCCTCCCCTCCCCTACCCACACTCTACCGATCTCCCCTCCCCTCCCCTACCCACACTCTACCGATCTCCCCTCCCCTCCCCTACCCACACTCTACCGATCTCCCCTCCCCTCCCCTACCCACACTCTACCGATCTCCCCTCCCCTCCCCTACCCACACTCTACCGATCTCCCCTCCCCCCCTACCCACACTCTACCGATCTCCCCTCCCCTCCCTACCCACACTCTACCGATCTCCCCTCCCCCCTACCCACACTCTACCGATCTCCCCTCCCCTCCCTACCCACACTCTACCGATCTCCCCTCCCCTCCCCTACCCACACTCTACCGATCTCCCCTCCCCTCCCCTACCCACACTCTACCGATCTCCCCTCCCCTCCCCTACCCACACTCTACCGATCTCCCCTCCCCTCCCCTACCCACACTCTACCCTCCCCTCCCCTACCCACACTCTACCGATCTCCCCTCCCCTCCCCTACCCACACTCTACCGATCTCCCCTCCCCTCCCCTACCCCCACACTCTACCGATCTCCCCTCCCCTCCCCTACCCACACTCTACCGATCTCCCCTCCCCTACCCACACTCTACCGATCTCCCCTCCCCTCCCCTACCCACACTCTACCGATCTCCCCTCCCCTACCCACACTCTACCGATCTCCCCTCCCCTACCCACACTCTACCGATCTCCCCTCCCCTCCCCTACCCACACTCTACCGATCTCCCCTCCCCTACCCACACTCTACCGATCTCCCCTCCCCTCCCCTACCCACACTCTACCGATCTCCCCTCCCCTCCCCTACCCACACTCTACCGATCTCCCCTCCCCTCCCCTCCCACACTCTACCGATCTCCCCTCCCCTCCCCTACCCACACTCTACCGATCTCCCCTCCCCTCCCCTACCCACACTCTACCGATCTCCCCTCCCCTCCCCTACCCACACTCTACCTACCATCTCCCCTCCCCTCCCCTACCCACACTCTACCGATCTCCCCTCCCCTCCCCTACCCACACTCTACCGATCTCCCCTCCCCTCCCCTACCCACACTCTACCGATCTCCCCTCCCCTCCCTACCCACACTCTACCGATCTCCCCTCCCCTCCCCTACCCACACTCTACCGATCTCCCCTCCCCTCCCCTACCCACACTCTACCGATCTCCCCTCCCCTCCCCTACCCACACTCTACCGATCTCCCCTCCCCTCCCCTACCCACACTCTACCGATCTCCCCTCCCCTCCCCTACCCACACTCTACCGATCTCCCCTCCCCTCCCTACCCACACTCTACCGATCTCCCCTCCCCTCCCCTACCCACACTCTACCGATCTCCCCTCCCCTCCCCTACCCACACTCTACCGATCTCCCCTCCCCTCCCCTACCCACACTCTACCGATCTCCCCTCCCCTCCCCTACCCACACTCTACCGATCTCCCCTCCCCTCCCCTACCCACACTCTACCGATCTCCCCTCCCCTCCCCTACCCACACTCTACCGATCTCCCCTCCCCTCCCTACCCACACTCTACCGATCTCCCCTCCCCTCCCCTACCCACACTCTACCGATCTCCCCTCCCCTCCCCTACCCACACTCTACCGATCTCCCCTCCCCTCCCCTACCCACACTCTACCGATCTCCCCTCCCCTCCCTCCCACACTCTACCGATCTCCCCTCCCCTCCCTACCCACACTCTACCGATCTCCCCTCCCCTCCCCTACCCACACTCTACCGATCTCCCCTCCCCTCCCCTACCCACACTCTACCGATCTCCCCTCCCCTCCCCTACCCACACTCTACCGATTCCCTCTCCCCTACCCACACTCTACCGATCTCCCCTCCCCTCCCCTACCCACACTCTACCGATCTCCCCTCCCCTCCCCTACCCACACTCTACCGATCTCCCCTCCCCTCCCCTACCCACACTCTACCGATCTCCCCTCTACCGATCTCCCCTCCCCTCCCCTACCCACACTCTACCGATCTCCCCTCCCCTCCCCTACCCACACTCTACCGATCTCCCCTCCCCTCCCTACCCACACTCTACCGATCCCCCTCTCCCCTCACACTCCCACCCCCTCTACCCACACTCTCTCCCCTCCCCTACCCACACTCTATCTCCCTCCCCTCCCTACCCACACTCTACCGATCTCCCCTCCCCTCTCCCACACTCTACCGATCTCCCCTCTCCCCTACCCACACTCTACCGATCTCCCCTCCCCTCCCCTACCCACACTCTACCGATCTCCCCTCCCCTCCCCTACCCACACTCTACCGATCTCCCCTCCCCTCCCCTACCCACACTCTACCGATCTCCCCTCCCCTCCCCTACCCACACTCTACCGATCTCCCCTCCCCTCCCCTACCCACACTCTACCGATCTCCCCTCCCCTCCCCTACCCACACTCTACCGATCTCCCCTCCCCTCCCCTACCCACACTCTACCGATCTCCCCTCCCCTCCCCTACCCACACTCTACCGATCTCCCCTCCCCTCCCCTACCCACACTCTACCGATCTCCCCTCCCCTCCCCTACCCACACTCTACCGATCTCCCCTCCCCTCCCCTACCCACACTCTACCGATCTCCCCTCCCCTCCCCTACCCACACTCTACCGATCTCCCCTCCCCTCCCTACCCACACTCTACCGATCTCCCCTCCCCTCCCTACCCACACTCTACCGATCTCCCCTCCCCTCCCCTACCCACACTCTACCGATCTCCCCTCCCCTACCCACACTCTACCGATCCTCCCCTACCCACACTCTACCGATCTCCCCTCCCCTACCCACACTCTACCATCTCCCCTCCCCTCCCCTACCCACACTCTACCGATCTCCCCTCCCCTCCCCTACCCACACTCTACCGATCTCCCCTCCCCTCCCCTACCCACACTCTACCGATCTCCCCTCCCCTACCCACACTCTACCGATCTCCCCTCCCCTCCCTACCCACACTCTACCGATCTCCCCTCCCCTCCCCTACCCACACTCTACCGATCTCCCCTCCCCTCCCCTACCCACACTCTACCGATCTCCCCTCCCCTCCCCTACCCACACTCTACCGATCTCCCCTCCCCTCCCCTACCCACACTCTACCGATCTCCCCTCCCCTCCCCTACCCACACTCTACCGATCTCCCCTCCCCTCCCCTACCCACACTCTACCGATCTCCCCTCCCCTCCCCTACCCACACTCTACCGATCTCCCCTCCCCTCCCCTACCCACACTCTACCGATCTCCCCTCCCCTCCCCTACCCACACTCTACCGATCTCCCCTCCCCTCCCCTACCCACACTCTACCGATCTCCCCTCCCCTCCCCTACCCACACTCTACCGATCTCCCCTCCCCTCCCCTACCCACACTCTACCGATCTCCCCTCCCCTCCCCTACCCACACTCTACCGATCTCCCCTCCCCTCCCCTACCCACACTCTACCGATCTCCCCTCCCCTCCCCTACCCACACTCTACCGATCTCCCCTCCCCTCCCCTACCCACACTCTACCGATCTCCCCTCCCCTCCCCTACCCACACTCTACCGATCTCCCCTCCCCTCCCCTACCCACACTCTACCGATCTCCCCTCCCCTCCCCTACCCACACTCTACCGATCTCCCCTCCCCTCCCCTACCCACACTCTACCGATCTCCCCTCCCCTCCCCTACCCACACTCTACCGATCTCCCCTCCCCTCCCTACACTCTACCGATCTCCCCTCCCCTCCCCTACCCACACTCTACCGATCCCTCTCCCCTACCCACACTCTACCGATCTCCCCTCCCCTACCCACACTCTACCGATCTCCCCTCCCCTCCCCTACCCACACTCTACCGATCTCCCCTCCCCTCCCCTACCCACACTCTACCGATCTCCCCTCCCCTCCCCTACCCACACTCTACCGATCTCCCCTCCCCTCCCCTACCCACACTCTACCGATCTCCCCTCCCCTCCCCTACCCACACTCTACCGATCTCCCCTCCCCTCCCTACCCACACTCTACCGATCTCCCCTCCCCTCCCCTACCCACACTCTACCGATCTCCCCTCCCCTCCCTACCCACACTCTACCGATCTCCCCTCCCCTCCCCTACCCACACTCTACCGATCTCCCCTCCCCTCCCCTACCCACACTCTACCGATCTCCCCTCCCCTACCCCCTACGATTCCCCCCCCTACCCACACTCTACCGATCTCCCCTCCCCTCCCCTACCCACACTCTACCGATCTCCCCTCCCCTCCCCTACCCACACTCTACCGATCTCCTCCCCTCCCCTACCCACACTCTACCGATCTCCCCTCCCCTCCCCTACCCACACTCTACCGATCTCCCCCCCTCCCCTACCCACACTCTACCGATCTCCCCTCCCCTCCCCTACCCACACTCTACCGATCTCCCCTCCCCTCCCCTACCCACACTCTACCGATCTCCCCTCCCCTCCCCTACCCACACTCTACCGATCTCCCCTCCCCTCCCCTACCCACACTCTACCGATCTCCCCTCCCCTCCCCTACCCACACTCTACCGATCTCCCCTCCCCTCCCTACCCACACTCTACCAATCTCCCCTCCCCTCCCCTACCCACACTCTACCGATCTCCCCTCCCCTCCCCTACCCACACTCTACCGATCTCCCCTCCCCTCCCCTACCCACACTCTACCGATCTCCCCTCCCCTCCCCTACCCACACTCTACCGATCTCCCCTCCCCTCCCTACCCACACTCTACCGATCTCCCCTCCCCTCCCCTACCCACACTCTACCGATCTCCCCTCCCCTCCCCTACCCACACTCTACCGATCTCCCCTCCCCTCCCCTACCCACACTCTACCGATCTCCCCTCCCCTCCCCTACCCACACTCTACCGATCTCCCCTCCCCTCCCCTACCCACACTCTACCGATCTCCCCTCCCCTCCCCTACCCACACTCTACCGATCTCCCCTCCCCTCCCCTACCCACACTCTACCGATCTCCCCTCCCCTCCCCTACCCACACTCTACCGATCTCCCCTCCCCTCCCCTACCCACACTCTACCGATCTCCCCTCCCCTCCCCTACCCACACTCTACCGATCTCCCCTCCCCTCCCCTACCCACACTCTACCGATCTCCCCTCCCCTCCCCTACCCACACTCTACCGATCTCCCCTCCCCTCCCCTACCCACACTCTACCGATCTCCCCTCCCCTCCCACACTCTACCATCTCCCCTCCCCCTACCCACACTCTACCGATCTCCCCTCCCCTCCCCTACCCACACTCTACCGATCTCCCCTCCCCTCCCCTACCCACACTCTACCGATCTCCCCTCCCCTCCCCTACCCACACTCTACCGATCTCCCCTCCCCTCCCTACCCACACTCTACCGATCTCCCCTCCCCTCCCCTACCCACACTCTACCGATCTCCCCTCCCCTCCCCTACCCACACTCTACCGATCTCCCCTCCCCTCCCCTACCCACACTCTACCGATCTCCCCTCCCCTCCCCTACCCACACTCTACCGATCTCCCCTCCCCTCCCCTACCCACACTCTACCGATCTCCCCTCCCCTACCCACACTCTACCGATCTCCCCTCCCCTCCCCTACCCACACTCTACCGATCTCCCCTCCCCTCCCCTACCCACACTCTACCGATCTCCCCTCCCCTCCCCTACCCACACTCTACCGATCTCCCCTCCCCTCCCCTACCCACACTCTACCGATCTCCCCTCCCCTCCCCTACCCACACTCTACCGATCTCCCCTCCCCTCCCCTACCCACACTCTACCGATCTCCCCTCCCCTCCCCTACCCACACTCTACCGATCTCCCCTCCCCTCCCCTACCCACACTCTACCGATCTCCCCTCCCCTCCCCTACCCACACTCTACCGATCTCCCCTCCCCTCCCCTACCCACACTCTACCGATCTCCCCTCCCCTCCCCTACCCACACTCTACCGATCTCCCCTCCCCTCCCCTACCCACACTCTACCGATCTCCCCTCCCCTCCCCTACCCACACTCTACCGATCTCCCCTCCCCTCCCCTACCCACACTCTACCGATCTCCCCTCCCCTCCCCTACCCACACTCTACCGATCTCCCCTCCCCTCCCCTACCCACACTCTACCGATCTCCCCTCCCTACCCACACTCTACCGATCTCCCCTCCCCTCCCCTACCCACACTCTACCGATCTCCCCTCCCCTCCCCTACCCACACTCTACCGATCTCCCCTCCCCTACCCACACTCTACCGATCTCCCCTCCCCTCCCCTACCCACACTCTACCGATCTCCCCTCCCCTCCCCTACCCACACTCTACCGATCTCCCCTCCCCTCCCTACCCACACTCTACCGATCTCCCCTCCCCTCCCCTACCCACACTCTACCGATCTCCCCTCCCCTCCCCTACCCACACTCTACCGATCTCCCCTCCCCTCCCCTACCCACACTCTACCGATCTCCCCTCCCCTCCCCTACCCACACTCTACCGATCTCCCCTCCACTCCCTACCCGACTCTACCCTCCCCTCCCCTACCCACACTCTACCGATCTCCCCTCCCCTCCCCTACCCACACTCTACCGATCTCCCCTCCCCTCCCTACCCACACTCTACCGATCTCCCCTCCCCTCCCCTACCCACACTCTACCGATCTCCCCTCCCCTCCCCTACCCACACTCTACCGATCTCCCCCCTCCCTACCCACACTCTACCGATCTCCCCTCCCCCCCTACCCACACTCTACCGATCTCCCCTCCCCTCCCCTACCCACACTCTACCGATCTCCCCTCCCCTCCCCTACCCACACTCTACCGATCTCCCCTCCCCTCCCCTACCCACACTCTACCGATCTCCCCTCCCCTCCCTACCCACACTCTACCGATCTCCCCTCCCCTCCCCTACCCACACTCTACCGATCTCCCCTCCCCTCCCCTACCCACACTCTACCGATCTCCCCTCCCCTCCCCTACCCACACTCTACCGATCTCCCCTCCCCTCCCCTACCCACACTCTACCGATCTCCCCTCCCCTCCCCTACCCACACTCTACCGATCTCCCCTCCCCTCCCCTACCCACACTCTACCGATCTCCCCTCCCCTCCCCTACCCACACTCTACCGATCTCCCCTCCCCTCCCCTACCCACACTCTACCGATCTCCCCTCCCCTCCCTACCCACACTCTACCGATCTCCCCTCCCCTCCCCTACCCACACTCTACCGATCTCCCCTCCCCTCCCCTACCCACACTCTACCGATCTCCCCCCCTCCCCTACCCACACTCTACCATCTCCCCTCCCCTCCCCTACCCACACTCTACCGATCTCCCCTCCCCTCCCCTACCCACACTCTACCGATCTCCCCTCCCCTCCCCTACCCACACTCTACCGATCTCCCCTCCCCTCCCCTACCCACACTCTACCGATCTCCCCTCCCCTCCCCTACCCACACTCTACCGATCTCCCCTCCCCTCCCCTACCCACACTCTACCGATCTCCCCTCCCCTCCCCTACCCACACTCTACCGATCTCCCCTCCCCTCCCCTACCCACACTCTACCGATCTCCCCTCCCCTCCCCTACCCACACTCTACCGATCTCCCCTCCCCTCCCCTACCCACACTCTACCGATCTCCCCTCCCCTCCCCTACCCACACTCTACCGATCTCCCCTCCCCTCCCCTACCCACACTCTACCGATCTCCTCCCTCCCCTACCCACACTCTACCGATCTCCCCTCCCCTCCCCTACCCACACTCTACCGATCCCCCTCCCCTCCCCTCCCTACCCACACTCTACCGATCTCCCCTCCCCTCCCCTACCCACACTCTACCGATCTCCCCTCCCCTCCCCTACCCACACTCTACCGATCTCCCCTCCCCTCCCCTACCCACACTCTACCGATCTCCCCTCCCCTCCCCTACCCACACTCTACCGATCTCCCTCCCCTCCCCTACCCACACTCTACCGATCTCCCCTCCCCTCCCTACCCACACTCTACCGATCTCCCCTCCCCTCCCCTACCCACACTCTACCGATCTCCCCTCCCCTCCCCTACCCACACTCTACCGATCTCCCCTCCCCTCCCCTACCCACACTCTACCGATCTCCCCTCCCCTCCCCTACCCACACTCTACCGATCTCCCCTCCCCTCCCCTACCCACACTCTACCGATCCCCTCCCACACTCTACCCTCCCCTCCCCTACCCACACTCTACCGATCTCCCCTCCCCTACCCACACTCTACCGATCTCCCCTCCCCTCCCCTACCCACACTCTACCGATCTCCCCTCCCCTCCCCTCCCACACTCTACCGATCTCCCCTCCCCTCCCCTACCCACACTCTACCGATCTCCCCTCCCCTCCCCTACCCACACTCTACCGATCCCCCCCACACTCTACCGATTCCCCTCCCCTCCCCTACCCACACTCTACCGATCTCCCCTCCCCTCCCCTACCCACACTCTACCGATCTCCCCTCCCCTCCCCTACCCACACTCTACCGATCTCCCCTCCCCTCCCCTACCCACACTCTACCGATCTCCCCTCCCCTCCCCTACCCACACTCTACCGATCTCCCCTCCCCTCCCCTACCCACACTCTACCGATCTCCCCTCCCCTCCCCTACCCACACTCTACCGATCTCCCCTCCCCTCCCCTACCCACACTCTACCGATCTCCCCTCCCCTCCCCTACCCACACTCTACCGATCTCCCCTCCCCTCCCCTACCCACACTCTACCGATCTCCCCTCCCCTCCCCTACCCACACTCTACCGATCTCCCCTCCCCTCCCTACCCACACTCTACCGATCTCCCCTCCCCTCCCCTACCCACACTCTACCGATCTCCCCTCCCCTCCCCTACCCACACTCTACCGATCTCCCCTCCCCTCCCCTACCCACACTCTACCGATCTCCCCTCCCCTCCCTACCCACACTCTACCGATCTCCCCTCCCCTCCCCTACCCACACTCTACCGATCTCCCCTCCCCTCCCCTACCCACACTCTACCGATCTCCCCTCCCCTCCCCTACCCACACTCTACCGATCTCTCCCCTCCCCTCCCCTACCCACACTCTACCGATCTCCCCTCCCCTCCCCTACCCACACTCTACCGATCTCCCCTCCCCTCCCCTACCCACACTCTACCGATCTCCCCTCCCCTCCCCTACCCACACTCTACCGATCTCCCCTCCCCTCCCCTACCCACACTCTACCGATCTCCCCTCCCCTCCCCTACCCACACTCTACCGATCTCCCCTCCCCTCCCCTACCCCCCCTCCCAATCTCCCTCCCCTCCCCTACCCACACTCTACCGATCTCCCCTCCCCTCCCCTACCCACACTCTACCGATCTCCCCTCCCCTCCCTACACATCTACCGATCTCCCCTCCCCTACCCACACTCTACCGATCTCCCCTCCCCTCCCCTACCCACACTCTACCGATCTCCCCTCCCCTACCCACACTCTACCGATCTCCCCTCCCCTCCCCTACCCACACTCTACCGATCTCCCCTCCCCTCCCCTACCCACACTCTACCGATCTCCCCTCCCCTCCCCTACCCACACTCTACCGATCTCCCCTCCCCTCCCCTACCCACACTCTACCGATCTCCCCTCCCCTCCCCTACCCACACTCTACCGATCTCCCCTCCCCTCCCCTACCCACACTCTACCGATCTCCCCTCCCCTCCCTACCCACACTCTACCGATCTCCCCTCCCCTCCCCTACCCACACTCTACCGATCTCCCCTCCCCTCCCCTACCCACACTCTACCGATCTCCCCTCCCCTCCCTACCCACACTCTACCGATCTCCCCTCCCCTCCCCTACCCACACTCTACCGATCTCCCCTCCCCTCCCCTACCCACACTCTACCGATCTCCCCTCCCCTCCCCTACCCACACTCTACCGATCTCCCCTCCCCTCCCCTACCCACACTCTACCGATCTCCCCTCCCCTCCCCTACCCACACTCTACCGATCTCCCCTCCCCTCCCCTACCCACACTCTACCGATCTCCCCTCCCCCCCTACCCACCTCTCCCCTCCCCTACCCACACTCTACCGATCTCCCCTCCCCTCCCCTACCCACACTCTACCGATCTCCCCTCCCCTCCCCTACCCACACTCTACCGATCTCCCCTCCCCTCCCCTACCCACACTCTACCGATCTCCCCTCCCCTCCCCTACCCACACTCTACCGATCTCCCCTCCCCTCCCCTACCCACACTCTACCGATCTCCCCTCCCCTCCCCTACCCACACTCTACCGATCTCCCCTCCCCTCCCCTACCCACACTCTACCGATCTCCCCTCCCCTCCCTACCCACACTCTACCGATCTCCCCTCCCCTCCCCTACCCACACTCTACCGATCTCCCCTCCCCTCCCCTACCCACACTCTACCGATCTCCCCTCCCCTCCCCTACCCACACTCTACCGATCTCCCCTCCCCTCCCCTACCCACACTCTACCGATCTCCCCTCCCCTCCCCTACCCACACTCTACCGATCTCCCCTCCCCTCCCCTACCCACACTCTACCGATCTCCCCTCCCCTCCCCTACCCACACTCTACCGATCTCCCCTCCCCTCCCCTACCCACACTCTACCGATCTCCCCTCCCCTCCCCTACCCACACTCTACCGATCTCCCCTCCCCTCCCCTACCCACACTCTACCGATCTCCCCTCCCCTCCCCTACCCACACTCTACCGATCTCCCCTCCCCTCCCCTACCCACACTCTACCGATCTCCCCTCCCCTCCCCTACCCACACTCTACCGATCTCCCCTCCCCTCCCCTACCCACACTCTACCGATCTCCCCTCCCCTCCCCTACCCACACTCTACCGATCTCCCCTCCCCTCCCCTACCCACACTCTACCGATCTCCCCTCCCCTCCCCTACCCACACTCTACCGATCTCCCCTCCCCTCCCCTACCCACACTCTACCGATCTCCCCTCCCCTCCCCTACCCACACTCTACCGATCTCCCCTCCCCTCCCCTACCCACACTCTACCGATCTCCCCTCCCCTCCCCTACCCACACTCTACCGATCTCCCCTCCCCTCCCCTACCCACACTCTACCGATCTCCCCTCCCCTCCCCTACCCACACTCTACCGATCTCCCCTCCCCTCCCCTACCCACACTCTACCGATCTCCCCTCCCCTCCCCTACCCACACTCTACCGATCTCCCCTCCCCTCCCCTACCCACACTCTACCGATCTCCCCTCCCCTCCCCTACCCACACTCTACCGATCTCCCCTCCCCTCCCCTACCCACACTCTACCGATCTCCCCTCCCCTCCCCTACCCACACTCTACCGATCTCCCCTCCCCTCCCCTACCCACACTCTACCGATCTCCCCTCCCCTCCCCTACCCACACTCTACCGATCTCCCCTCCCCTCCCCTACCCACACTCTACCGATCTCCCCTCCCCTCCCCTACCCACACTCTACCGATCTCCCCTCCCCTCCCCTACCCACACTCTACCGATCTCCCCTCCCCTCCCCTACCCACACTCTACCGATCTCCCCTCCCCTCCCCTACCCACACTCTACCGATCTCCCCTCCCCTCCCCTACCCACACTCTACCGATCTCCCCTCCCCTCCCCTACCCACACTCTACCGATCTCCCCTCCCCTCCCCTACCCACACTCTACCTCCCCTCCCCTACCCACACTCTACCGATCTCCCCTCCCCTCCCCTACCCACACTCTACCGATCTCCCCTCCCCTCCCTACCCACACTCTACCGATCTCCCCTCCCCTCCCCTACCCACACTCTACCGATCTCCCCTCCCTCCCACACTCTACCACTCCCACACTCTACCGATCTCCCCTCCCCTACCCACACTCTACCGATCTCCCCTCCCCTCCCCTACCCACACTCTACCGATCTCCCCTCCCCTCCCTACCCACACTCTACCGATCTCCCCTCCCCTCCCCTACCCACACTCTACCGATCTCCCCTCCCCTCCCCTACCCACACTCTACCGATCTCCCCTCCCCTACCCACACTCTACCGATCTCCCCTCCCCTCCCTACCCACACTCTACCGATCTCCCCTCCCCTCCCCTACCCACACTCTACCGATCTCCCCTCCCCTCCCCTACCCACACTCTACCGATCTCCCCTCCCCTCCCTACCCACACTCTACCGATCTCCCCTCCCCTCCCCTACCCACACTCTACCGATCTCCCCTCCCCTACCCACACTCTACCGATCTCCCCTCCCCTCCCTACCCACACTCTACCGATCTCCCCTCCCCTCCCCTACCCACACTCTACCGATCTCCCCTCCCCTCCCCTACCCACACTCTACCGATCTCCCCTCCCCTCCCCTACCCACACTCTACCGATCTCCCCTCCCCTCCCCTACCCACACTCTACCGATCTCCCCTCCCCTCCCCTACCCACACTCTACCGATCTCCCCTCCCCTCCCCTACCCACACTCTACCGATCTCCCCTCCCCTCCCCTACCCACACTCTACCGATCTCCCCTCCCCTCCCCTACCCACACTCTACCGATCTCCCCTCCCCTCCCCTCCACCCACACTCTACCGATCTCCCCTCCCCTCCCCTACCCACACTCTACCGATCTCCCCTCCCCTCCCCTACCCACACTCTACCGATCTCCCCTCCCCTACCCACACTCTACCGATCTCCCCTCCCCTCCCCTACCCACACTCTACCGATCTCCCCTCCCCTCCCTACCCACACTCTACCGATCTCCCCTCCCCTCCCCTACCCACACTCTACCGATCTCCCCTCCCCTCCCCTACCCACACTCTACCGATCCCCTCCCCTCCCCTACCCACACTCTACCGATCTCCCCTCCCCTCCCCTACCCACACTCTACCGATCTCCCCTCCCCTCCCTACCCACACTCTACCGATCTCCCCTCCCCTCCCCTACCCACACTCTACCGATCTCCCCTCCCCTCCCCTACCCACACTCTACCGATCTCCCCTCCCCTCCCCTACCCACACTCTACCGATCTCCCCTCCCCTCCCCTACCCACACTCTACCGATCTCCCCTCCCCTACCCACACTCTACCGATCTCCCCCCCCTACCCACACTCTACCGATCTCTCCCTCCCCTACCCACACTCTACCGATCTCCCCTCCCCTACCCACACTCTACCGATCTCCCCTCCCCTCCCTACCCACACTCTACCGATCTCCCCTCCCCTCCCCTACCCACACTCTACCGATCTCCCACACTCTACCCTCCCCTCCCCTACCCACACTCTACCGATCTCCCCTCCCCTCCCCTACCCACACTCTACCGATCTCCCCTCCCCTCCCCTACCCACACTCTACCGATCTCCCCTCCCCTCCCCTCCCACACTCTACCGATCTCCCCTCCCCTCCCTACCCACACTCTACCGATCTCCCCTCCCCTCCCCTACCCACACTCTACCGATCTCCCCTCCCCTACCCACACTCTACCGATCTCCCCTCCCCTCCCTACCCACACTCTACCGATCTCCCCTCCCCTCCCCTACCCACACTCTACCGATCTCCCCTCCCCTCCCCTACCCACACTCTACCGATCTCCCCTCCCCTCCCCTACCCACACTCTACCGATCTCCCCTCCCCTTCCCTACCCACACTCTACCGATCTCCCCTCCCCTCCCCACACTCTACCGATCTCCCCTCCCCTCCCCTACCCACACTCTACCGATCTCCCCTCCCCTCCCCTACCCACACTCTACCAATCTCCCCTCCCCTTCCCTACCCACACTCTACCGATCTCCCCTCCCCTCCCCTACCCACACTCTACCGATCTCCCCTCCCCTCCCCTACCCACACTCTACCGATCTCCCCTCCCCTCCCTACCCACACTCTACCGATCTCCCCTCCCCTCCCCTCCCAACACTCTACCGATCTCCCCTCCCCTTCCCTACCCACACTCTACCGATCTCCCCTCCCCTCCCCTACCCACACTCTACCGATCTCCCCTCCCCTACCCACACTCTACCGATCTCCCCTCCCCTCCCTACCCACACTCTACCGATCTCCCCTCCCCTCCCCTACCCACACTCTACCGATCTCCCCTCCCCTCCCCTACCCACACTCTACCGATCTCCCCTCCCCTTCCCTACCCACACTCTACCAATCTCCAATCCCCTCCCCTACCCACACTCTACCGATCTCCCCTCCCCTCCCCTACCCACACTCTACCGATCTCCCCTCCCCTACCCACACTCTACCGATCTCCCCTCCCCTCCCCTACCCACACTCTACCGATCTCCCCTCCCCTCCCCTACCCACACTCTGCCGATCTCCCCTCCCCTACCCTACCCACACTCTACCGATCTCCCCTCCCCTCCCCTACCCACACTCTACCGATCTCCCCTCCCCACCCCTACCCACACTCTACCGATCTCCCCTCCCCTCCCCTACCCACACTCTACCGATCTCCCCTCCCCTCCCTACCCACACTCTACCGATCTCCCCTCCCCTCCCCTACCCACACTCTACCGATCTCCCCTCCCCTCCCCACACTCTACCGATCTCCCCTCCCCTACCCACACTCTACCGATCTCCCCTCCCCTCCCCTACCCACACTCTACCAATCTCCCCTCCCCTCCCCTACCCACACTCTACCGATCTCCCCTACCCACACTCTACCGATCTCCCCTCCCCTACCCACACTCTACCGATATCCCCTCCCCTCCCCTACCCACACTCTACCGATCTCCCCTCCCCTCCCCTCCCAACACTCTACCGATCTCCCCTCCCCTTCCCTACCCACACTCTACCGATCTCCCCTCCCCTCCCCTACCCACACTCTACCAATCTCCCCTCCCCTCCACTACCCACACTCTACCGATCTCCCCTACCCACACTCTATCGATCTCCCCTCCCCTACCCACACTCTACCGATCTCCCCTCCCCTCCCCTACCCACACTCTACCGATCTCCCCTACCCACACTCTACCGATCTCCCCTCCCCTACCCACACTCTACCGATCTCCCCTCCCCTCCCCTACCCACACTCTACCGATCTCCCCTCCCCTCCCCTACCCACACTCTACCGATCTCCCCTCCCCACCCCTACCCACACTCTACCGATCTCCCCTCCCCTCCCTACCCACACTCTACCGATCTCCCCTCCCCTACCCACACTCTACCGATCTCCCCTCCCCTCCCCTCCCAACACTCTACCGATCTCCCCTCCCCTTCCCTACCCACACTCTACCGATCTCCCCTCCCCTCCCTACCCACACTCTACCGATCTGCCCTCCCCTACCCACACTCTACCAATCTCCCCTCCACTCCCCTACCCACACTCTACCAATCTCCCCTGCCCTCCCTCCCACACTCTACCGATCTCCCCTCCCCTCCCTACCCACACTCTACCGATCTCCCCTCCCCTCCCCTACCCTCACTCTACCGATCTCCCCTCCCCTCCCCTACCTACACTCTACCGATCTCCCCTCCCCTCCCTACACTCTACCGATCTCCCCTCCCCTCCCCTTCCCACACTCTACCGATCTCCCCTACCCACACTCTACCGATCTCCCCTCCCCTCCCCACACTCTACCGATCTCCCCTCCCCTCCCTACACTCTACCGATCTCCCCTCCCCTCCCCTTCCCACACTCTACCGATCTCCCCTACCCACACTCTACCGATCTCCCCTCCCCTCCCCACACTCTACCGATCTCCCCTCCCCTCCCCTACCCACACTCTACCGATCTCCCCTCCCCTCCCCTCCCAACACTCTACCGATCTCCCCTACCCACACTCTACCGATCTGCCCTCCCCTCCCCACACTCTACCGATCTCCCCTCCCCTCCCCTACCCACACTCTACCAATCTCCCCTCCCCTACCCACACTCTACCGATCTCCCCTCCCCTCCCTACCCACACTCTACCGATCTCCCCTCCCCTCCCCTACCCACACTCTACCGATCTCCCCTCCCCTCCCCTACCCACACTCTACCAATCTCCCCTCCCCTTCCCTACCCACACTCTACCGATCTCCCCTCCCCAACACTCTACCGATCTCTCCTCCCCTTCCCTACCCACACTCTACCGATCTCCCCTCCCCTCCCCTCCCAACACTCTACCGATCTCCCCTCCCCACCCCTACCCACACTCTACCGATCTCCCCTCTCCTCCCTACCCACACTCTACCGATCTCCCCTCCCCTACCCACACTCTACCGATCTCCCCTCCCCTTCCCTACCCACACTCTACCGATCTCCCCTCCCCTACCCACAGTCTACCGATCTCCCCTCCCCCTCCCTTACCCACACTCTACCGATCTCCCCTCCCCTCCCCTACCCACACTCTACCGATCTCCCCTCCCCTCCCCTACCCACACCCTACCGATCTCCCCTCCCCTTCCCTACCCACACTCTACCGATCTCCCCTCCCCTCCCCTCCCAACACTCTACCAATCTCCCCTCCCCTCCCCTACCCACACTCTACCGATCTCCCCTCCCCTCCCCTACCCACACTCTACCGATCTCCCCTCCCCTACCCACACTCTACCGATCTCCCCTCCCCTCCCCTCCCAACACTCTACCGATCTCCCCTCCCCACCCCTACCCACACTCTACCGATCTCCCCTCCCCTCCCTACCCACACTCTACCGATCTCCCCTCCCCTACCCACACTCTACCGATCTCCCCTCCCCTTCCCTACCCACACTCTACCGATCTCCCCTCCCCTACCCACACTCTACCGATCTCCCCTCCCCTTCCCTACCCACACTCTACCGATCTCCCCTCCCCTTCCCTACACACACTCTACCGATCTCCCCTCCCCTCACAACACTCTACCGATCTCCCCTCCCCTCCCCACACTCTACCAATCTCCCCTCCCCTCCCTACCCACACTCTACAGATCTCCCCTCCCCTCCCTACCCACACTCTACAGATCTCCCCTCCCCCCCCTACCCACACTCTACAGATCTCCCCTCCCCTCCCCTACCCACACTCTACCGATCTCCCCTCCCCTTCCCTACCCACACTCTACCGATCTCCCCTCCCCTCCCCACACTCTACCGATCTCCCACCCCTGGCACTCTACCGATCTCCCTCCCCTCCCCACACTCTACCGATCTCCCTCCCATCCGACACTCCACCGATCTCCCTCCCCTCCCGACACTCCACCGATCTCCCTCCCCTCCCCACACTCTACCGATCTCCCTCCCCTCCCGACACTCCACCGATCTCCCTCCCCTCCCGACACTCCACCGATCTCCCTCCCCTCCCCACACTCCACCGATCTCCCTCCCCTCCCGACACTCCACCGATCTCCATTCCCTCCCGACACTCTACCGATCTCCCTCTCCTCCCCACACTCTACCGATCTCCCTCCCCTCCCGACACTCTACCGATCTCCCTTCCCTCCGACACTCTACCGATCTCCCTCCCCTCCCGACACTCCACCGATCTCCCTCCCATCCGACACTCTACCGATCTCCCTCCCCTCCCCACACTCCACCGATCTCCCTCCCCTCCCCACACTCTACCGATCTCCCTCCCCCCCACACTCCACCGATCTCCCTCCCCTCCCGACACTCTACCGATCTCTCTCCCCTCCCGACACTCTACCGATCTCCCTTCCCTCCGACACTCTACCGATCTCCCTCGCCTCCCGACACTCTGCCGATCTCCCTCCCCTCCGACACTCTACCGATCTCCCTCGCCTCCCGACACTCTGCCGATCTCCCTCCCCTCCGACACTCTGCTGATCTCCCTCCCCTCCAACACTCTACCGATCTCCCTCCCCTCCCGACACTCCACCGATCTCCCTCCCCTCCCGACACTCCACCGATCTCCCTCCCATCCAACACTCTACCGATCTCCCTCCCCTCCCGACACTCCACCGATCTCCCTCCCCTCCCGACACTCCACCGATCTCCCTCCCCTCCCCACACTCCACCGATCTCCCTCCCCTCCCGACACTCTGCCGATCTCCCACCCCTGGCACTCTACCGATCTCCCTCCCCTTCCCTACCCACACTCTACCGATCTCCCCTCCCCTCCCAACAGTCTACCGATCTCCCCTCCCCTCCCTTACCCACACTCTACCGATCTCCCCTCCCCTCCCAACACTCTACCGATCTCCCCTCCCCTCCCCTACCCACACCCTACCGATCTCCCCTCCCCTCCCCTACCCACACTCTACCAATCTCCCCTCCCCTCACAACACTCTACCGATCTCCCCTCCCCTCCCCACACTCTACCAATCTCCCCTCCCCTCCCTACCCACACTCTACAGATCTCCCCTCCCCCCCCTACCCACACTCTACCGATCTCCCCTCCCCTCCCCTACCCACACTCTACCGATCTCCCCTCCCCTCCCCTACCCACACTCTACCGATCTCCCTCCCCTCCCCTACCCTCACTCTACCGATCTCCCCTCCCCTCCCCTACCCACACTCTACCGATCTCCCCTCCCCTCCCCTACCCACACTCTACCGATCTCCCCTCCCCTACCCTACCCACACTCTACCGATCTCCCCTCCCCTCCCCTACCCACACTCTACCAATCTCCCCTCCCCTCCCCTACCCACACTCTGCCGATCTCCCTTCCCCTCCCCTCCCAACACTCTACCGATCTCCCCTCCCCTCCCTACCCACACTCTACAGATCTCCCCTCCCCCCCCTACCCACACTCTACAGATCTCCCCTCCCCTCCCCTACCCACACTCTACCGATCTCTCCTCCCCTCCCGACACTCTACTGATCTCCCTCCCCTACCCACACTCTACCGATCTCCCACCCCTGGCACTCTACCGATCTCCCTCCCCTCCCCACACTCTACCGATCTCCCTCCCATCCGACACTCCACCGATCTCCCTCCCCTCCCGACACTCCACCGATCTCCCTCCCCTCCCCACACTCTACCGATCTCCCTCCCCTCCCGACACTCTACCGATCTCCCTCCCCTCCCGACACTCCACCGATCTCCCTCCCCTCCCGACACTCCACCGATCTCCCTCCCCTCCCCACACTCCACCGATCTCCCTCCCCTCCCGACACTCCACCGATCTCCATTCCCTCCCGACACTCTACCGATCTCCCTCTCCTCCCGACACTCCACCGATCTCCCTCCCATCCGACACTCTACCGATCTCCCTCCCCTCCCGACACTCCACCGATCTCCCTCCCCTCCCGACACTCCACCGATCTCCATTCCCTCCCGACACTCCACCGATCTCCCTCCCCTCCCGACACTCTACCGATCTCTCTCCCCTCCCGACACTTTACCGATCTCCCTCCCCTCCCCACACTCCACCGATCTCCCTCCCATCCGACACTCCACCGATCTCCCTCCCCTCCCGACACTCTACCGATCTCCCTCCCCTCCCGACACTCCACCGATCTCCCTCCCCTCCCCACACTCTACCGATCTCCCTCCCCTCCCGACACTCCACCGATCTCCCTCCCCTCCCCACACTCTACCGATCTCCCTCCCCTCCCGACACTCCACCGATCTCCCTCCCCTCCCGACACTCCACCGATCTCCCTCCCCTCCCCACACTCCACCGATCTCCCTCCCCTCCCGACACTCCACCGATCTCCCTCCCCTCCCCACACTCCACCGATCTCCCTCCCCTCCCGACACTCCACCGATCTCCCTCCCCTCCCCACACTCTACCGATCTCCCTCCCCTCCCGACACTCCACCGATCTCCCTCCCCTCCCGACACTCCACCGATCTCCCTCCCCTCCCCACACTCTACCGATCTCCCTCCCCTCCCGACACTCCACCGATCTCCCTCCCCTCCCCACACTCCACCGATCTCCCTCCCCTCCCCACACTCCACCGATCTCCCTCCCCTCCCCACACTCTACCGATCTCCCACCCCTGGCACTCTACCGATCTCCCTCCCCTCCCCACACTCTACCGATCTCCCTCCCATCCGACACTCCACCGATCTCCCTCCCCTCCCGACACTCCACCGATCTCCCTCCCCTCCCGACACTCCACCGATCTCCCTCCCCTCCCCACACTCCACCGATCTCCCTCCCCTCCCGACACTCTACCGATCTCCCTCCCCTCCCGACACTCCACCGATCTCCATTCCCTCCCGACACTCTACCGATCTCCCTCCCATCCGACACTCTACCGATCTCCCTCCCCTCCCCACACTCCACCGATCTCCAATCCCTCCCGACACTCTACCGATCTCCCTCCCCCCCACACTCCACCGATCTCCCTCCCATCCGACACTCTACCGATCTCCCTCCCCTCCCCACACTCCACCGATCTCCCTCCCCTCCCCACACTCTACCGATCTCCCTCCCCCCCACACTCTACCGATCTCCCTCCCATCCGACACTCCACCGATCTCCCTCCCCTCCCCACACTCTACCGATCTCCCTCCCCTCCCCACACTCCACCGATCTCCCTCCCCTCCCGACACTCCACCGATCTCCCTCCCCTCCCCACACTCTACCGATCTCCCTCCCCTCCCGACACTCCACCGATCTCCCTCCCCTCCCGACACTCCACCGATCTCCCTCCCCTCCCGACACTCTACCGATCTCTCTCCCCTCCCGACACTCTACCGATCTCCCTTCCCTCCGACACTCTACCGATCTCCCTCGCCTCCCGACACTCTGCCGATCTCCCTCCCCTCCGACACTCTACCGATCTCCCTCGCCTCCCGACACTCTGCCGATCTCCCTCCCCTCCGACACTCTGCTGATCTCCCTCCCCTCCAACACTCTACCGATCTCCCTCCCCTCCCGACACTCCACCGATCTCCCTCCCCTCCCCACACTCCACCGATCTCCCTCCCATCCAACACTCTACCGATCTCCCTCCCCTCCCGACACTCCACCGATCTCCCTCCCCTCCCGACACTCCACCGATCTCCCTCCCCTCCCCACACTCCACCGATCTCCCTCCCCTCCCGACACTCTACCGATCTCCCTCCCCTCCCGACACTCCACCGATCTCCATTCCCTCCCGACACTCTATCGATCTCCCTCCCCTCCGACACTCTACAGATCTCCCTCCCCTCCCGACACTCTACCGATCTCCCACCCCCCGACACTCTACCGATCTCCCTCCCCTCCGACACTCTACCGATCTCTCTCCCCTCCCGACACTCTACCGATCTCCCTCCCCTCCGACACTCTACCGATCTCCCTCGCCTCCCGACACTCTGCCGATCTCCCTCCCCTCCGACACTCTACCGATCTCCCTCCCATCCAACACTCTACCGATCTCCCTCCCCTCCCGACACTCTACCGATATCCCTCCCCTCCGACACTCTACCGATCTCCCTTCCCTCCTGACACTCTACCGATCTCCAGTCCCTCCCGACACTCTACCGATCTCCCTCCCCTCCTCACACTCTACCGATCTCACTCCCTCCCGACACTCTGCCGATCTCCCTCCCCTCCGACACTCTGCCGATCTCCCTTCCCTCCGACACTCTGCCGATCTCCCTTCCCTCCTGACACTCTACCGATCTCCATTCCCTCCCGACACTCTACCGATCTCCCTCCCCTCCTCACACTCTACCGATCTCACTCCCTCCCGACACTCTGCCGATCTCCCTCCCCTCCGACACTCTACCGATCTCCCTTCCCTCCGACACTCTACCGATCTCCCTTCCCTCCGACACTCTGCCGATCTCCCTCCCCTCCTGACACTCTACCGATCTCCCTCCCAACCTCCCACTATGCTTCCTTGCCGTTTTCCTTTCATTTGCCTTTTCCTGTGTGTGTGTGTGTGTGTGTGTGTGTGTGTGTGTGTGTATACATATATTTCTGTGCGAGTGTGTGTGTCTGTGTGTGAGAGGGAATGTGTGTGTGTGTGTGTGTGTGTGTGTGAGTGTGTGTGAGTGTCTTTGTGTGTGTGTGTGTGTGTGCGCGCACGTGTGTGTGTGTGTGAGTGTGTGAAAGTGTCTGTGTGTGTGTGTGTGTGTGTGTGTGTGCGTGAGTGTGTGAAAGTGTCTGTGTGTGTGAGTGTGTGTGTGTGAGTGTGAGAGTGTGTGTGTGAGTGTGTGTGTATGTGTGTGAGAGAGTGTGTGAGAGTGTGAGTGTGTGTGTGTCTGTGTGTCTGTGCGTGTGTGAGTGTGTGTGTGTCTTTGTGTGTGTGTGCGTGAGTGTGTGAAAGTGTCTGTGTGTGTGTGTGTGTGTGCATGTGTGCGTGAGTGTGTGAAAGTGTCTGTGTGTGTGAGTGTGTGTGTGTGAGTGTGAGAGTGTGTGTGTGAGTGTGTGTGTATGTGTGTGAGAGAGTGTGTGAGAGTGTGAGTGTGTGTGTGTCTGTGCGTGTGTGAGTGTGTGTGTGTCTTTGTGTGTGTGTGCGTGAGTGTGTGAAAGTGTCTGTGTGTGTGTGTGTGAGAGTGTGAGTGTGTGTGTGTCTGTGTGTCTGTGCGTGTGTGTGTGTGTGTGTGCATGTGTGCGTGAGTGTGTGAAAGTGTCTATGTGTGTGTGTGTGTGTGTGTGTGTGCATGTGTGCGTGAGTGTGTGAAAGTGTCTGTGTGTGTGAGTGTGAGAGTGTGTGTGTGAGTGTGTGTGTGAAAGTGTCTGTGTGTGTGTGTGAGTGTGAGAGTGTGTGTGTGAGTGTGTGAATGTGTGTGTGTCTCTGTGTGTGTTCGTTTCTTTGTGTGAGTGCCTGAGGGGCAATAATTTTACGTAGAGGGTGGCAATGATATGGGACGAGCTGCCAGAGGAAGTGGTTGGGGCAGGTACAATAGAATCATTTAGGAAGTATTCAGGGAGGTACATGGAGGGGCAGGGATTGGAGGGATATGGGTGAACACAGGGAATTGGGACTAGCTGGGTGGGCACTGTGGTTGGCATGGACATGTTGGGCTGAGTGGCCTGTATTGCTCTGACTCAGTGACTCTCTCTGTGAGGGTTTGGAAATGGGTGAAGAATCTCCAGGGAGTCAGTGGGGAGGGGGAAAGTTGAAAAGTATCAAACTGGTGATAAATGAAAGTTCTGCAGAGAGCAGACAGTAAATGTGGGGCTCTTGCTGGTAAAGGCAGCAAAATTATATGGGGAAGACAGAAATAAACAAAATATAAATACATGCTTTCCGTCATCTGTCATCACAACGCCTTCCTGGAATAAACAAGGTGCCCAGGATCTATTCTGAATCTGCCTCAAAACTGGGCTGTCTGGAGACATCAGGAAATTTGAAGCAACACACACAAAATGCTGAAGAGACTCAGCTGGTCAGGCAGCATCTTCGCAGAGGAATGAAGAGCCGACAGGAAAGGAAGGGGAAAGAAGCCAGGCTAAAAAGGTTTGGGGAGGGAAGAAGGACAAACTGGAAGGTGATAGGGGAAGCACGGTGGACGGGAAAGGAAAAGTTCTGGAGAATCCAAATCCGAATCAGGTTTAATATCACCGGCACATGTTGTGAACTTTGGTGTTGTGTGGCAGAGGTACATCACAATGCATAATAATAAAAATGTGAATTATAATAACTATATATAGAAAAAATCAAATCAGCAGTGCACAAAGAGAGGAAAACTACTGAGGTACTGTTCATGGGTTCATTGTCCATTCTGAAATCTGTTGGCAGAGGGAAGAAGCTGTTCCTGAAATGTTGAGTATGCGTTTTCACACTCCTTTACTTCCTCCTTGACGGTAGCAATGAGAAGAGGGCATCCCTGGGTGATAGAGATCCTTAATAATGGATGCTGCCTTTCTGAGGCATCGTTGTTTGAAGGAATCCTGGATGCTGAGGAGGCTGGCTGAGTTTACAACTTTCACTGATCTTGTGTATAAAAACAGCCCCTCCATACTAGATGGTGGTGCAGTCAGTTAGAATACTCTCCACAGCACATCGAGAGAATGTAGATTAGATTAGATTATGATGAATTTGTGCATATCTTTGGTGACATATGATTTCTCCTAAAACTCCAAATGAAATATAACAACAATCGTGCCTTCTTTGTAACTGCATCAATATGTTGGGCCCAGGATAGTCCCTCAGGGATGTTGACACCAAGGAGTTTGAAACTGCTCACGCCTTCCACTCGACGAGCACTGGCATGGGTTCCCTTGACTTTGTCTTCCTGAAGTCCACAATCAATTGCTTGGTCTTAGTGACACTGATGGAGTTGTAGGCATCATACTGCCGTGACACCACTTAACCAGCTGATCTATCTCACTCCAGTACATCTTCTCATCACCATCTAAAACTCTGCCAACAATAGTTGTGCTGTTGACAAAGTTACGGATGGGGTTGGAGCTGTGCCTAACCACACAGTCATGAGCGTGGAAGGAATCCGATGGGAAATGTGTTGTTTTGCGACAGTGGTACAGAGCAAGATAGAGAAATTACTGAAGATTACAAGAAGAAATTCAGGGGTAGGGATTGGATACTCACAGAGTGTGGAAAATTCTTCCAATTCACTTTGGTGTGGAGTGATGGGCCAGTGATCAGAGGGTTGAGGCGGTAGTCGCAGTAATCTCCAGCCTCCTCATCGGCGTAGCTGACAGTTACTTTCTCAGTCAGGTCGTAGAGCACTCCAGCATTGAAACAGGCCCTTCAGCCCATCTAGACTATGCTGAACTATTATTCTGCCTGGTCCCATCGACTCACACCAGGACCAGAGCCCCAATCCCCATCCTGTCCCATCCATGTAGCTAGCTAAACTTCTCTTACATGTTACAATTGAACCCACATCTATCACTGCCAATGGTAGCTCATTCCACACTCTAACCACCCTCTGAGTGAAGAAATTCCCACTCAGGTTCTCCTTAAATATTTCACCTTCCACCCTTAACCTATGATCTCTCATTGTAGTCTCACCCAACCTCAATGGAAAAACCCTGCGTGTATTGACTGTATCTATACCCCATAAGTTTATATACCTCTATCAAATCTCTCCTCATTCTCCTACACTCCAGGGTACAAAGTCCAAACATATTCAATATTTCCCTCGAACTCAGGTCCTCAAGTCCCAGAAACATCCTTGTAAATTTTTGTTGTACGTTTTTCAATCTTATTGACATGTTTCTTTTAGGTAGGTTGCAGATTGACAGGTATGATGCTGTAGGCATCACAGAATTATGGCTGAAAGATTATAGCTGGGAGGTTAGTATCCAAGGATACACATTGTATCAAAGGACAGGCGGGAAGGCAGAGGGGTTGGTGTGGCTCTGTTGGTAAAAAATGAAATCAGATCAATAGAAAGAGGTGACATAGGGTCGGAAGGTGTTGAATCATTGTGGATAGAGCTAAGGAACTGCAAGGGTAAAAAGACCCTGATAAGAGTTGTATACAGACCCCCGAACAGTAGTAAGGATATGGTCTACAAATTACAAAGGGAGAGAGAAAATGCATGCCAAAAGGACAAGGTTACAATAGTCATGGGGACTTCAGTATGCAGGTAGATTGGGAAAATCAGGTTGGTGCTGAATTCCAGGAGGAGGAATTTCTAGAGTACTTACAAGATGGCTTTTTAGAGCAGCTTGTGGTTGAGTCCACCAGGGAATCAGCTGTTCTGGATCGGGTGTTGTGGAATGAACCAGAATTGATTAAGGTAAAGGAACCCCTAGGGTAAAGTGATCATAATATGATCAAACTCACCATGAAATTTGTGGAGAAACTAAAGTCAGATGCAATAGACAATAGACAATAGGTGCAGGAGTAGGCCATTCAGCCCTTCGAGCCAGCACCACTATTCACTGTGATCATGGCTGATCATCCACAATCAGTATCCAGTTCCTGCCGTCTCCCCATATCCCTTCACTCCGCTATCATTAAGAGCGCTATCTAACTCTTTCTTGGAAGCATCCAGAGAATTGGCCTCCACTGCCTTCTGAGGCAGAGCATTCCAGTGGAGTAAAGGAAATTACAGAGGCATGAGAGAGGAGTTGGCCAGAATTGATTGGAAAAGGACACTGACGGGGATGACAGCAGAGCAGCAATGACTGGAATTTCTGGAAGTAATCTGGCAGACACAGGATATTATACATCCCAAAGAGGAAGAAATACTCTAAAGAAAAGATGACACTACAGTGGCTAACAAGAGAGGTCAAAGCCAACATAACAGCCAAAGCAAGGGCATATAACAGAGCAAAGAATAGTGGGAAGTGAGAGGGCTGGAAAGCTTTTAAACACCAACAGAAGGCAAATCTTAAAAATCATTAAGAAAAAAAAGATGGAATATGAAAGTAAACTAGCCAATAATATTAAAAGAGGATACCAAAAGGTTCTTCAGATACGTAAGCGTAAAAGAGAGACGAGAGTGGATATTTGATCTTTGGAGAACAATGCTGGAGAGGTGGTAATGGGGGACAATGAAACGGCAGGCCAACTGAATAAGTATTTTGCATCAGTCTTCACTGTGGAAGACACGAGCAGTATGGTGGAAGTTCCAGGTGTCAGGGGGCATGAAGTGTGTCAAGTTACCATAACTAGAGAGAAGGTTCTCAGGAAACTGAAAGTCTGAAGGTAGACAAGTCACCTGGATCCGATGGTATGCACCCTAGGGTCCTGAAAGAGGTGGGTAAGGAGATTGTGAAGACATTAGTCATGTTAGATATTTAAAGAATCACTAGATTCTGGAAGACTGGAAAATTGCAAATATCACTCCACTCTTCAGGAAGGGAGAGAGGCAGCAGAAAGAAAACTATAGGCCAGATAGTCCGACTTCAGTGGTTGGGAAGATGTTGGAGTGATTATGAAGGATGAGGTCTCCGGGTACTTGGAGGCACATGATAAAATAGGCTGCAGTCAGCATTGTTTCCTGAAGGGAAAATCTTGCCTGACAAACCTGTTGGAATTCTTTGAAGGAGGGAATAGGGCCACTGCAGGGATCGGCTTTGTTAGTCAGCACTTGAGCAGTGCGGTTGCGAGGCTGCGGTTGGAATGTGGAGGAGATCTGGGCAGAACAAAAGGACACACAAGTGATTAGAAAGTTGTAACTGTGGGTGAGGGGTTTTTCAGTGGCTGAGCAAGTCAATTCAGATACACAGGCTCGTTGACTGCAGAGCTCTCTAATCACAGACAATTCAAGAATCAAGATTGTTTAATGTCATTTCCAGTATAAAATTGTAAAGGAGAACGAAATGATTGTTACTCCACATCCAATGCAGCACAAAAAAGCCCCACAATAAGATAAAGAACACAATAATAATAAAAAAACACAATGAATTTAAAAAGGTGCCAGAAAAGGGCCAGTAACATTATGAAAAATCCCACCTACCTTGCTCATGGACTGTTTGTCCCACTCCCGTCAGAGACGAGGCTACATAGCATCCACGTCAGGACCACCAGACTCAAAAACAGTTCCTTTCCCCAAGCAGTAGGGCAGATCAACGCCTCCACCCACTAACCCACCCGTCCACACCCCCAAAACACATTACTTTATCATTTCCTGTCAGTCACCTTATGTACAGACACCCCTGTGCCTAGCTTTACTTTATGGACGTACAATTAAACTATGTATATAAGCTATCTTATGTATTTATATTTATTGTGTTTTTTATTATTGTGTTCTTCATCTTATTGGGTGTTTTTTTTGTGCTACATCAGATCCAGAGTAACAATTATTTTGTTTTCCTTTACACTGGTGTACTGGAAATGACATTAAACAATACTGAATCTTGAGTATGTAAGATAGCTGATATACTCTAAGCTGGGGCTGGGGTGAGGGTGGTAGTGGTGATAAGCTCCCACTACCTATTAAATGCCTCAGTGTCATGTGTCTCAAACCAAGTCCAGCTCCTAGCCTTCACGGCCCAACTTGCTACTAAGCCCGGTGGAACTGTTTCTATTGACAGCAGAAGGGCCAAGGTGGGTTACTGGTGCCTTAAAACCAGTCACTTCAGACAGATGGGGCTCCCCCTGCCCCCACTCACGGGACACGGCAGCCATTCACCGGAGAGAGCAAGTGTTCACCACGCAGTGGGGGCGGGGGGAGTGTGTCTTTACCATTGATCACCAAATTCCACTTCAGTGGTTGGCAGCTCATCGGGGAGGAGGAAACCGCCGATCTCAGGCCTCCACTGCCACTCGTGGGGAAGGCTTCAGGAGTGAACCTCCGAGGAAAAATCTGGAGCTGGAGTCCCTCAGGCAGTCCAACATTGAGTTCAACGCTGACTGGCAACTCCTGCGATGCCACTGGTGCCAGACTGTATTGGTGTCTGTCGTTCCTTTGGATCCATCAGCTAAATGGACAGTGAGTACCTGCTACACAGGCAAAAGCTGCTCTCCATTTCGTACCCCACTGGCTTGTGTATCACGTAGACAGCTGGGACACAACATCCATGGCCAACTCCGACCAACAGAGGGCACTAGACCGCTGCCGCAAAACAACAGATTTCACTGCTCATGATTTACTGATAATGATTCTGACTAACTGATTAGTGTTCTGGCAATGGTCTCACCCAGACCTTATGTAACTGCATTGAGACATCCTACCACATCATTCGGAAGGATGTGGAAGCCTCAGAGAGGATGCAGAGATTTACCAGGATTAGAGGATGGGTTGAGTGAGCTGGGGCTTCTCTCTTGGTGGAGCTAAAGGGGGATAAGAGGTGACTTGATAAAGATGTACAAGATGATGATAAGAGGGATACACTGAGTGGACAGCCAGAGGCTTTTTCCCAGATGGAAATGGCTAACACCGAGAGGCATTATTTAAGGAATTGGAGGAAAGACTGGGGGCAGATGTCAGAGTTAGGTTTTTTTCACACAGAGAGGCGTAGGTGCGTGGAATGCCCTGCCAGGGCTGGTGCTAAAGGCAGATACATTAGACAACTTAAGACATTCTTAGTTTGGCACATGGATGAAAGAAAACTGGAGGGTTATGTAGGAGGAAAGGGTTAGATTGATCTAACCAGGTTAAAGGGCCGGCACAACACTGTGGGCTGAAGGGACTTCTGTAACTGGGCTGTAATGTTCTGTGTCAACATCTTCAAAAGGAGATGCCTCAAAAAGACGGCCCCCCCTCATTAGAGACCCCCATCGCCCAGGACATGCTGCTTCTCAATGAGGAGCTACAGGAGCCTGGAGACACACAGCCGGTCTTTCAGGACCAGCTTCTTCCCCTCCACCAGCAGATTTCTGAACAGACATCGAACCCATGAACACTATCTGACCATTTTTTTCCTCTCTTCCTGTACAACTTGTTTAGTTTTTTAAAATATTTACTTATTGTAATTGGTAGTTTTTATGATTTATTGCAATGCTTTGCTGCCACAAAACAACACACTTCATGGCAAATGCCAGAGATATGAAACGTGCTCCCCGCCGCCCACTCACCGGATACGGCAGCCTTCACTGGACAGAGCAAGTGCTCACCGCGCAGTGGGGGTGGGGGCGGTACGGGGGGGGGGTGAGTGGTACCGGGAGGTGGGGGCTATACGGTGGGGGTAGGGGTGTTACAGTGGGGGTGGGGGGGTTACAGGGGGGGTGGGGGTGGTACGGGGAGGTGGGGGGGTTACAGGGGGGTGGGGGCGTTACAGGGGGGGTGGGGGTGGTACGGGGAGGTGGGGGGGTTACAGGGGGGTGGGGTGGTATGGGGGGTGGGAGGGGTTACAGGGGGGTGGGGCGGTATGGGGGGGTGGGGGGGTTACAGGGGGTAGGGTGGTACGGGGAGGTGGGGGGGTTACAGGGGGTAGGGTGGTACGGGGAGGTGGGGGGGTTACAGGGGGGTGGGGCGGTATGGGGGGGGTGGGGGTGGTATGGGGGGGTGGGGGGGTTACAGGGGCTAGGGTGGTACGGGGAGGTGGGGGGGTTACAGGGGGGTGGGATGGTATGGGGAGGTGGGAGGGGTTACAGTGGGGGTGGGGGCGTTATGGGGGGTTGCGTCGTTACCATTGATCACCAAATTCCACGTGAGCATCAAACAGAGCGACGACGGGTGCCGTGGCAGCCTTCCAGCCGCTGATGCGCGAGCGGATGAGACCCTCCTGCCGGCCATGCCGGATCACCTTTATAAATCCCGGACGGCGACCATTCACCCTCTCCACGTACGCCTCTAGGTCTCTCTGTAGTTCTTCTGCCGGACGGGAGACAGGGCCAGCGTTAGTAAGGTCACACGGGGGGCTGACAAGCTCCCACCTTGCAGACAAGAGAAATGCTACACCTGCCCATTCCTCTCCTCCGCCCACCTCCATTCGGGGTCTCAAACAGTCCTTCAAGCTGAGGCAACACCTCACCTCAGAGCGAGGGACTGCTTTGTCAAGCACCTCCACTCCATTTGCAAAAAGTGGGACTACTTTAATTACGAAGCCTATTCCTGTTCCTACATGTCAGCCCATGAGTGACCTTTCTGTATACACATGACTGTGTAGCTAGGCATAGCTCAAATACCATCTATAAATTTACTGATGATACAACCATTGTTGGTAGAATCTCAGGTGGTGACGAGAGGGTGTACAGGAGTGAGATATGCCAACTAATGGAGTGGTGCCACAGCAACAATCTGGCACTCAACATCAGTAAGACGAAAGAGCTGATTGTGGACTTCAGGAGGGGTAAGATGAAGGAACACATACCAATCCTCTTAGAGGGATCAGAAGTGAAGAGAGTGAGCAGTTTCAAGTTCCTGGGGGTCAATATCTCTGAGCATCTAACCTGGATGCATCATATTGATGCAGAGATTTGGTTTGTTAACTAAAACACTCTAAAACTTCAACAACTATACTGTAGAGAGCATTCTGACTGGCTGCATCACTATCTGGTTTGGGGGATAGGCTACTGCACAGGATTGTAGTAAGTTGCAGAAATGTGTAGAATCAGTCAGCACCAACTTGGGTACCAGCCTCCATAGTATCCAACACACCTCCAAGGAGCAGTACCTCAAACAGGCGGCATTCGTCACCAAGGACCCCCACCACCCAGGACATGCCCTCTTCTGTAATTTCATTTTTTTCTCTATTTTTATCTATCATGTATTTCATTGTACTGGTGTTGTAAATTTCACGACATATGGCGGTGATATTGAACCTGATTCTGATTCTGAAATCACACAGTATTCAGCACAGTTACTGACTGGCATGTGTAATTAGAACTGGGATCTTAACATCAAAGGATACACATTGTATCAAAAGGATAGGCATGAAGGCAGAGGGGGTGGCGTGGCTCTGTTGGTAAAACATGAAATCAAATCATTCGAAACAGACAATATGGGGTCGGAAGGTGTTGGATCATCATGGATAGAACTAAGGAACTGTAAGGGCAAAAAGATCCTGATGGGAGTTGTATACAGACCCCTAAACTGTAGTAAGGATGTGATCTACAAATTACACTGGGAGATAGAAAATGCATGCCAAAAGGCAATGTTACAATAGTCACAGGGAACTTTGATATGGAGGTAGATTGGGGAAATAGGTTGGGGCTGGATTCTAGGAGGGAGAATTTCTAGAATGCCTACGAGATGGCTTTTTGGAACAGCTCATGGTTGAGTCCACTAGGGGATCAGTTATTCTGGACTGGGTGTTGTGCAATGAAACAGAATTGATTAGAGAGAAACTAAAGGGACCCTTAGGGGATGGTTGTTAAAATATGATTGAATTCACTTTGAAATTTGAGAGGGAGAAGCTGAAGTCAGATGTATTAATATTACAGTGGAGTATAGGGAATTACAGAGGCATGAGAGAGGAGTTGGCCAGAATTGATTGGAAAAGAACACTGGCAGGGATGACGGCAGAGCAGCAATGGCTGGAATTTCTGGAAGCAATTTAGAAGGTACAGGACAAATACATCCCAAAGAGGAAGACGTATTCTAAAGGCAAAATGACACAGCCATGACTAACAAGAGAAGTCAAAGTTAACATAAAAGCCAAAGAGAGGGCATATGATAGAGCAAAAATTAGTAGGAAGTTAGAGGATTGGGAAGCTTTCAGAAACCACTTAAGGCAACTGAAGATATCATTAAGAAGGTAAAGATAGAATACAAGAGTAAACTAGCCAAAAATATTAAAGAGGATACCAACAGTTTCTTCTGATATATAGTGTAAAAGGAAGGTGAGAGTGGATATCAAACTGCTGAAAAATGATGCTGGAGAGCTGGTAATAAGGATAAAGAAATGGTGGATGAACTGAATAAGAATTTTGCATCAGTCTTCACTGTGGAAGACACTAGCTGTATGGTGGAAGTTGTAGGTGTCAAGGACCATGAAGTGAGTGAAGATACCATAACTAGAGAGAAGGTTCTTGGGAAACTGAAAGGTCTGGAGGAAGCTAAGTCAACTGGATCAGATGGTGTACACCCCAGAGTTTTGAAAGAGGTGGCTGAAGAGATCATAGAGGCTTTAGTAATGATCTTTCAAGAATCACTAGATTCTGGAATAGTTCCAGAAGACTGGAAAATTGCAAATGTCACTCCACTCTTCAAGAAGGGAGAAAGGCAGAAGAAAGGAAACTATAGGCCAGTTATTCTGACCTCAGTGGTTGGGAAGATGTTGGAGTCGATTGTTAAGGATGAGGCTTCAGGGTACTTGGAGGCACATGATAAAATAGGCTGTAGTCAGCATGGTTTCCTCAAGGAAAAATCTTGCTTGTCAAATCTGTTGGAATTCTTTGAAGAACTAACAAGCAGGATAGACAAAGCAGAATCAGTTGATGTTGTGTACTTGGATAGTCAGAAGGCTTTTGACAAGGTGCCACATGAGGCTGCTTAACAAGTTACGGCCCCATGGGATTACAGGGAAGCTTCTACCATGAATAAAGCAGTAGCTGATTGGGAGGAGGTAAAGGAAATAAAGGGAGCCTTTTGCGGTTGGCTGCCGGTGACTAGTGGTGTTCCACAGGGATTGGTGTTGGGACCGATTCTTTTTACGTTCTATGTCAATGATTTGGATGACAGAATTGATGGCTTCATGGCAAAGTTTACGGATGATATGAAGATAGGTGGAGGGGCAGGTAGTTTTGAGGAAGTAGAGAGGCTACAGAAGGACTTAGGCAGATTAGGAGAAAGGGCAAAGAAGAGACAGATAGAATACAGTGTCGGGAAGTGTATGGTCATGCACTTTGGTAGAAGATATAAAAGGATAGCCTATTTTCTGAATGGAGAGAAAATTCAAAAATCTGAGGTGCAAAGGGTCTTGAGAGATCTTGTGCAGGATTCCCTAAAGGTTAATTTCCAGATGGAGTCTGTGGTGAGGAAGGCAAATGTGATGTTATCATTCATTTCGAGAGGACGAGAATATAAGAGCAAGGATGTAATGCTGAGACTTTATAAAGCACTGGTGAGGCCTCACTTGGAGTATTGTGAGTAGCTTTGGGCCTGTTATGTAAGACATGATATGCTGACGTAGGAGAGAGTTCAAAAGAGGTTCACAAAAATGATTCATAAAAGTTGCTGGTGAACGCAGCAGGCCAGGCAGCAACTATTGGAAGAGGTACAGTCGACGTTTCGGGCCGAGACCCTTCATCAGGACTGACTGAAAGAAGAGATAGTAAGAGATTTGAAAGTGGGATGGGGAGGGGGAGATCCAAAATTAAGACAGGAGGGGGAGGGATGGAGCCAAGAGCTGGACAGGTGATTGGCAAAAGGGATATGAGAGGACCATGGGACAGGAGACCCAGGGAGAAAGAAAAGGGGGAGGGGGGGAAGAAAAGGGATCCTCTCATATCCCTTTTGCCAATCACCTGTCCAGCTCTTGGCTCCATTCCTCCCCCTCCTGTCTTCTCCTATCATTTTGGATCTCCCCCTCCCCCTCCTACTTTCAAATCTCTCACTAGCTCTTCTTTCAGTCAGTCCTGACGAAGGGTCTTCGCCTGAAACATCGACTGTACCTCTTCCCAGGGATGCTGCCTGGCCTGCTGCGTTCACCAGCAACTTTTATGTTTGTTGCTTGAAATTCCAGCATCTGCAGATTTCCTTGTGTTTGTGTCACAAAAATGATTCCAAGATTGACTGGCTTGTCATATGAAGAGTGTTTGATGGCTCTGGGCCTGAATTCACTAGAATTCAGAAGAATGAGGGGTGACATCACTGAAACCTATCAAATGTTGAATAGCCTTGATAGAGTGGATGTGGGGAAGATGTTTCCCATGGTGGGAGAGTCTAAGACCAGAGGACACAGCCTCAGAGTAGAGGAACTTTCTTTTAGAATGGAGATGAGGAGGAATTACTTTGGCCAGTGGGTGGTGAATCTGTGGAATTTGTTGCCACAGGTGGCCATGGAGATCAAGTCATTGGGTACATTTAAGGCAGAGGTTGATAGATTCTTGATTAGTCAGGGTGTGAAGAGATACAGGGAGAAGCCAGCGGGAGACTGGGGCTGAGAGGGAAAATGGATCAGCCATGATGAAATGGCAGAGCAGACTGGATGGGCCAAATGCATAATTCTGCCCCTTTGCCTTATGGTGTTGACATTGGAGAGGGTCCAGAGGAGCTTCACGAGAATGATTTTAGGAATGAAAGGGTTAATATATGAGAAGCATTTGATGGCTCTGGGCCTGTTCTTGCTGGAGTTTAGAAGAATGAGGTTGAAACCTATGGAATACTGAAAGGCTGAGATAATGTTGACTGGGAGAGATGTTTCAACAGTGGGTGAGTCTAGGACCAGAGGGCACAGCCTCAGAATAGAGGGATGTCCATTTAGAACAGAGATGAGGAAGAATTTCTTTAGCCAGAAGGTGGTGAATTTCTGGACTTCATTGTCACAGGTGGCTCTGGAGGCCAGGTTGTTGGTTGTATTTAAAGTGGAGGTTGATAGGTTCTTGGTTACTCAGGGCATCAAAAGTTACAGGAAGAAGGCAGGAGAATGGGGTTGAGAGGGATAATAAATCAGCCATGATGGAATGGTGGAGCAGACTCGATAGACTGAATGGCCAGATTCTGCTCCTGTGTCTTATGGTAGTAAATCAACAGCAAATGTCAAGAGCCCCCAGCACAAGCCAATGTTCCCACCATTGTTGCTGTTGTCATCGATCAGCACGATCTCCTTGAGCAGGTGGGCTGGCGTTTTAGACATCACCGAGTGCATGGACCGGAGGATGACTGAGGAGGCTTCGTTCACAAAGATGAAGACCACGCTGATCTGGGGGAGGTTGTTCGGGTAGGTGAGGTTCCTGCACCTGGACAGGTACAACCAGAGAAAGCAATGAGACTTCACAGCTTCTCCTGGAGAGATGCAATCATGTAGACCTTTCCCAGCCCTCACCAGCCCTCCACCTCCCCAGTCACACCCAGTGGGAACACATTCCCAGATCCTGACTTCAGGATCAAGGATCATCTTTATTCACCATACACATCTACATGTTTTGTGGATTTTGGTTAATTGGGACAACTCTTAAAGAACAAAAACTAATTGAGAAAATAGCTAGTATTCTCTTCATTTATTTGGAACGCGATGCCACTTAATTGGGGCAGAAGACTGTTCCCAAACAGTTTCTAACTGGACTCAGGTACAGGGACCTGCATTCCCATTAGACGCTATAATTGCTTCATGCAAACAGTTACATTTGTTTGTGTTCACAAAGCACTGAATTTTGTCACTGATCGTTGGCAAGAAATAAGCAGTAAGGCAATTGACAACTATTTCACTCACCGCGGTTTCAAGCACAAGTTTGGAAATGCCAGAAACAGCCTGGAGTGAAAATGAAACAAGTTCACTACTCCAACGAGTTAGGACCTACGAAGAATTTGAAGGTATCAACAATCATCTTGAATGTTGCAATGAAAATGAAGATTTGGAGGATGTAATTGTCCAAAAGTTATGTGAAGGCAGTCCATTATCTACACTACGAATCTGCACTGGTTTTGTTTATTTACAGTCAATCAAAAGAACATGGCAGGATTCCTCCAAGGATAACTATTAGGAACTAATACACAGTTTTAGAGCACTGTAGTAAGTTTGGTACAGACCCTCCCACTCTCTGTACTCCGACACAGTGCTGAGGTCACCACGTACCCATCAGGCCTGAAGTCGGGGATGGGCCTGTCCAGTGGGAGCTGGTCGCTGAGGTAACTGTTGTAGCCATAGTACTGGAATTTCCTCCAGGCAACAAGCCGTGTCTTGGGTGGGAGGTTGTCTCCCCACTGGGCGAAGAGTGGAGAGTTGTCGATAGACTCGGCATCCGTGTTCTCTTCCTGCTCCTCCGGAGATTCTGGCACATAAACAGAGGAAACACATCAACAATCACCACAAAGCACTACAGCACAGAAACATGCCATTCTGATCTAGTTCATGCTGGCCTGGTCTTTGACTATGCCCGTTGACCCGAACATGGACCGTTGCCCTCGATGGTGGCAAGTTTGGAGTTTGGAGATCGAGCGACCCAGCTCTTTGCTGACTCCGAAAAGGTTCCGGGAAGCAGCGAGCAGAAACCTCAAGGCAAAGAAACTACGAGATGAGGCGCGAGCCAATGTCCAACTCCACTGCGCTGATTAAAGCTTCCATTACTTGTCAATTAAAGTGACAAGGAAGATTGAAACATGGAGGGGAATGCAGAGGGCAAGTGTGGGGGGCCTTCTGATTGCTGGTGGGATCATTCCGCTGCCAGAGAGCAAGCTGATGTGGCCTGTCACCGTGGCCAAATTCTCTCTCTTTCTATAACGCTGGTGAACGCTACCGAGGTTTCAGCACATGGATTTTGGACCATGGACTTATTTTTTCAGTCTTGTGGTTTTTGATATTCTGTGTTTTCGCTATTCTTTTCATTTTGTTGTGCAGGAGAGGGGGTTTTAGGGATCGATGTTCATGCTGTGTTTTGTGTGGGGGAAGGGTTTGGGGGGGGTCGATGCTCATGTTGTATTTTGTGTGGAGGAGGGCTTGGGGGGGTTAATGTTCTTGTTGAGTTTTTGTTAATTTTGTTGTGCAGGAGAGGGGGTTTTGGGGATTGATGTTCATGTTGTGTTTTGTGTGGGGGAGGAGTTTGGGGGGGTTAATGTTCTTGTTGAGTTTTTGTTAGTTTTTTGTGCGATGAGTGGGAGGGGAGTGATGATCATGTTACTGGCTTTGCTGTCTCTCTCTGAACTGACTTCCATGCTTTTCCTTTGTTCTTTGGCTATCTGGAGAAGAGCAGTCTCAGAGTTGTGTACTGATAATAAATGAACCTTTGAACCTTTTGAAGGAGGCATACAGGAGTGAGACTGACCAGCTAGCTAAATGGTGCTGCAACAACAAACTTGCTCCCAGCATCGGTAAGATCAAGGAACTGACTGCACAGTTCAGGAAGGAGCAGTCAAGGGAACACAAACCAGTGCTCATCGAGAGACCAGCAGTGGAAAGGGTGGGCAGTTTCGAGTTCTTGGGTGTCAACACCCCTGAAGGTCTGTCCTGGGCCCAACACACTGATGCAATTACAAAGAATGGCATGACAGTGGTCGTACTGCACTTGCAGTTTGAGGAGATTTGGTATGTCATCAGCGACATTCGCAAATTTCTACAGATGGAACATGGAGAGAATGCATCACTGTCTGGTAGGGAGGGGCTACAGCACAGGATCAGAAAAAGCTGCACTCATTATTAAGGATCCTCATCACCCAGGACATGCCCCCTTCTCTTTGCTACCATCAAGGAGCATGAAAACACACACACAACATTTCAGGAACAGCTTCTTCCTTACCGCCATCAGATTTCCGAATAGACAATGAACCCATGAACACTATCTCACCATTGTTTTGCCCAGTCTTCCACTAGCGACTTAATTAATTATATATATTTCTTCTTGTACTTCATAGTTTTTATTACTATGTATTGCAATGTACTGCGGTCACAAAACAACAAATTTCACAGCATATTAGATTAGATTAGACTATGAGGACACGCAGTCCTCTTTTATTGTCATTTAGTAATGCATGCATTAAGAAATGATACAATATTTCCTCCGGTGTGATATCACAGAAACACAGGACAGACCAAGACTGAAAAACTAACAAAACCACATAATTATAACATATAGTTACAACAGTGCAATGATACCACAACTTAATGAAGAACAGGCCATGGGCACAGTAAAAAAGTTCAAAGTCTCTCGAAAGTTCCACATCTCACACAGACGGGAGAAGGAAGAAAACTCTCCCTGCCATGCCCGACCACAGTCCGACTCTGAGTCGTCCGAAAACTTCGAGCCTCAGACCAGCCGTTTGACACCGAGTACTGAGCACCATCTCTGCCGAACGCTTCGACCCCAGCCCCGGCTGCCAGTGGCAGGCAAAGCCGGGGATTTTGGGGCCTTCCCTCCGGAGATTCTCAATCGCACAGTAGCAGCGGCAGTGAACCGGGCATTTCAGAAGTTTCTCCAGATGTTCCTCCGTGCTTCTCATGTTTGTCTCCATCAAATCAGAATTGTGCATGGCATCCTACTTACAAATATGATATCATTTCACCGGAGAGCTGCGTGCGCTGCGTCGTACCACCATCTTCTCCTCCTGCCTCAATATGCCACTGATTTTAAACCTGGTTCTGATTCAGATACCTATGTAAACTTCTCTTCAATGTTGAAATCAAACCTGCATCCACCACTCTCATTCCATGCTCTCACTACCCTCTGAGTGAAGAAGTTCTTGCTCAGATTCCCCTTAAATATTTCTCCTTTCACCTTTACCCCATGACCTCTGGTTCCAGTCTCTCCCACCCTGGCAGAGAAATGGATACATGGATTTGTGGAGAGAATTTCATGACTCAGTCTTCAACATCTCTGAACAACCATCGGTCATTCCCAGTGAGTGAAGCAACCAGTGAGTCCAGATTCTGTATGAAACCACCTGGTTTCCTTGGCTGTGTAAGTCTGGGGAAGACTCACTGCGGTCCTGTCAAACCTGTGAGATCCAGACGGCTCTCTCATCCCAAACCGAGGTTTGTGTGGATGCCGTGTAAGTTGCTGTCTTGTTACAACTCAGTGCCCAGAAATAACGGACAGCACACTGTATATGATTAAAGGAATTATATTTATGAATCTTATGTAGCCCCCCGGTAAGCCTCAGGCTCGCTCAACTCACTTTCGTCTAGGGGGAGCAGCCTTCAGCCCTGCCAAACGGGGTAATCAAGTTTGTGTGATGTACCCCTCCCCGCCAAATAACAGACAATACACCATGTGCCATTAACTGATTGCTGGAACTATGTAATTAATAGAGGTAAAACATAAAAGGAAAGTAAAAGGCACCAAACTTGTCAGAGTTCAACCACTTAGTGCACAACAGTTGGAGCTCAGTTAACGGAGTCTTCTTTCCACCATGCGATCCCCTCCGACCCCATCGACCCGCCGCCTGGGAGCAACCATGGTGGTCGACCAGACGTTCCACACGAGTCTGTCTTCGTCTCCTCTCCTTGCCGAAGACCCTGGGCCTCGGACTCCCACTGTCTTCCTCCTCCTTCCTTTCCAATCCTGATAAGGGTCTCGGCCCAAAATGTCGACTGTTTACTGTTTTCCATCGATGCTGCCTGGCCTGCTGAGTTCCTACAGTTTTTTTTTGTGTGCGTTGCTCTGGATTTCCAGCATCTGCAGAATTTCGTGTCCGATTGTGGGTTGTTATTGCATTAACGTCTTATTTTTGTACAATCTTTTTCTCTCTTCACGATCTTGTACAATCTGGTTGTATCATGACCTGGTAAGCCTACAGAAAGTACTGGATACAGCCCAGTGCATCACCATTTCGACATCTCGCAATAGCACTGTCGCAGGCAAGCAGGGACCCCACCACCCAGGCCATGCCCTCTTCTCACTGTTGCCAGCAGGAAGGTCCAGGAGCCTCAGGTTCTGGAACAGTTATTTTACGCCTCAACTTCACTCACCCCGTCAGTGAACGTTCCCACGACATACGGACTCACTTTTAACGACTCTTCATCTCATGTATACTTCCTCCCTCCATTCAATTCAGTTCAATTCTTTTCAAATCTTTTTATTAATTTTTCCAAGATTATAAACGAAATAACAATGTTGATACAAAGAGAATGGAATAATCTTATTGTTAATAAACATATACAGAAAACATTTCAGATAACACAGGTATAGTAGACTTCCAAACTCACAATGTAATTAATCACAGCAAAAAATAAATAAAAAGAAAAAAATACAAAGAAAACCCCCCAAAAAAACAGAAAAAAAGAATTAAATACTGAACCCAAAAAGCAAATGGAACAGAACAAGGCGAGACCAATATCTTAAATCGAACAGATTCAATAATGTCATCAACTCCACTCCTCTATTCATATATTTCAAGTTAACACAAGGGATTTGGAAAGGTCAAATTACGTCATATGAAAGTGTTGACTAAATGGTTTCCAAGTTTTTTCAAATTTAACCAAAGGATCAAAAATATCACTTCCAATTTTTTCTAAATTTAAACATAATATTGTTTGGGAAAACCATTGGAATGTAGTAGGAGGATTGGTCTCCTTCCAGTTCAATAAAATAAATCTTCTGGCCATTAAAGTAACAAATGCAATCATCAATTCAAGTTTAATTGTCATTCAGCATGGCATGGATACTCATGTCCCAAACGAGACAACATTATTCCAGGGCCAAGATACAAAACACAGTACCAACAGTCACATACAGTGCAAAGCACACACAGCCTGTATCAGATAGAAAGATACAGTCATTAAATAAAAGAGACCAATCTCAAGCTACCCAATGCCGCCAAAATCTGCCAACGACCATACAAGAGCTTGTCTTCTGCTGAGCAAACACTGCAGCTTCGACTCTTTGCCACGCTGCCCCCGGTGCCTCTCCCTGGCAGCTGCAAACAGGCAACACCATGGCCTGAGGCCCCAAGTCCAACTGAGTCCCGCCAAAATCTGCAGTCAACCACAATACAGCTTGACTTCCGCCGAGCAAACGCTCGCGGTGGGGGGGGGGGGGGCAGCACCGACTCCGGCACGGACGCGACACCGAGCACCGTGTCCAAGGTCCAAGGTGGGGTGGAACGGACACAACACTGACCACCGTGTCCAAGGTGGGGTGGAACGGACGCTACACCAAGCACCGTGTCGAAGGTGGGGTGGAACGGACGCAACGCCGACCGCCGTGTCCAAGGTCCAAGGTGGGGTGGAACGGACGCGACACTGACCACCGTGTCCAAGGTGGGGTGGAACGGACGCGACACCGAGCACCGTGTCCAAGGTCCAAGGTGGGGTGGAACGGACGCGACACCGACCACCATGTCCAAGGTGGGGTGGAACGGACGCTACACCGACCACCGTGTCCAAGGTGGGGTGGAACGGTAGTAGGGCAGCAGTTTGTGCAACATTTTACCTCACAACCTGTACGAGCAGGGTTCAATTCTCAACGCTGTCTGTATGTTTACCCAGTGATTGCACAAATTAATATGCTGCTTTCATCCCACATTCCAAAGGTGTGCAGGTTAGGGGAAGTGAGTTGTGAGTATGCTATGTTGGTGTCAGGAGCTGCCTTGAGCACAATTCTCGCTGATTTGATTTGAGGTAAAGGACATATTTCACTGTGTGTGTGGCAAATACAAGGGAATCTAATCTTCTTTGTACCTGTGCTTGTGATAATTGCAACTTGTTAAGCAGAGGATCTGTCACTGATACGAATGCTGCACTGGCTTCGTTCGAGGAGCCTTTGTCCCATGTCCACTCCAGCACTGGTTTACTATGGCCTTTCTCTGTGGGATTCTCAGGGGCCAAAAATGCGATGCAGGGGCTTAATAAGGCATTGGCCAGACTGCACTTGGAGTATTGTGAGTGGTTTTGGGCCTTAGATGTGCTGGCATTGGGGAAGGTCCAGAGGAGGTTCATGAGAATCATCTTGACAATGTAAGGGTTAATGTATAAGGAATGTTTGATGGCTCTGGCCCTGTACTCACTGGAGTTTAGATGAATAGGATGGGGGGATGTTACTGAAACATATTAAATACTGAAGGCATAGATGGAGTGGATGTGAAGAGGATGTTTCCTATAGGGGGGGGAGTCTAGGACCAGAGGACACAAGTTTAGAATAGAACGAAGACCGTTTGGAATACAGACACTGCCTCCTGCCAGTGATGCAACACACATGCATCTCAACAACGCTGTGACCCTCAGCAGTGACCATTCGACTGTTCCTAACACCACAAGACATAGGAGCAGAATTAGGCCATTTACCCATCGAGCCTGCTCCACCGTTCAATCATGGCTGATCCTTTTTTTTTCTCCATCTCAGCCCCATTCCCCACCATTCTCCCCATAACCTTTGATGCCGTGGCCAATAAGAACCGACCAAGCTCTGCCTTAAATACACCCAGTGACCTGAACTGACCATGAACACTATTCAGAATCAGAGCCAGGTTTAATATCACCCACATGCACACGTTGTGAAATTCGTTGTTTCGTGGCAGCAGCACCATTGCAATACATAAAATTAAAAACTATAAATTATAATAGGAGGTACATATAAAAATGAATTATAGTACAAAAATAGATGGAAAAAGTTCTGAGGTATTGTTCATGGGTTCATTGTCCATTCAGAAATCTGGTGATGGAGGGGAAGAAGCTGTTGCTGAATCAGTAAGTGTGTGTCTTCAGGCTCCTGTACCTCCTCCCTGATGGTAGCAATGAGAAGAGGGCCTGTCCTGGGTGATGGGGGTCCTTAATGATGAACACTGCCTTTTTGAGGCATCGCCTTTTGAAGTCTCCTCGATGCTGGGAGGCTGGTGCCCGTGATGGAACTGGCTGAGTTTACAACTTTCTGTAGATTTCCCGATCCTGCGGAGTGCTCTCCCCCCAACACCAGATGGTGACGAGCCAGTTAGAATGTCTCCACAGCAGATCTGCAGAAACTTGTGAGTGTCTTTGGTGACATTCCAAAGCTCCTCAGACTGCTCATGAAATATGGCCATTGTCAGGCCTCCTTTGTGACTGCCTCAAATTCCCAGCAATTTCTCCTTTTGGCACTGCTTAGTTTTCAATTTTTAAATAACTTTATATATTTGCACTGCACAGCTGCCACAAAACAACAAATTTCATGACATATGTCATTGATAATGAACCCGATTCTGTGTTGTTTTTAACAAAATAAATCCTCCTATGGTTCTTAGCCAACACCTGGCACTGAGCCAGATGTATTTTTGGGTCAGTACAACTGGATCCGAGCCAGTATCCCAGCAGTTCTATCCCACCATCTAGCCATAGTCATAAAACAAAGTAACAGGCCATTCAGCCCACTATGCTCATACAAGCCATTGTATTTATCAATCCAGTCCATAGCCTTCCCTGCCTTGATAATTTATACACCAGTACAGTGCAGGAACAGGCTGTTCAGCCCACTAAATCCATGCCAACCCCTGTATTCTGCATGAATTCCATTTCCTTTGCCTGGATGATCTTTACTGGTGATTCACGTACTTGCCCAGATGCTTCACGGATGTCGTGTGAGATTCGGTCTCCATTACCCTCTCAGGCTGTATGATTCTGACTCTAACCACCTTCTGAGAAAAAATATTCCTCCTTTGATCTTCTCATAACCTCTTCTTTAACGTAGCACCCATAATGGGGAGTGACAGCAGCGAGCAAGACTTGGGGCAATCCTGGGCCAGTCTTTTCCCAGGTCTAGCCGACGTGTCCTTCCTCCATCAGCGGTGAGGTGTTTGGAGCTTCCTCTGGTGTTTCTGTAGCTTTGGATTTGATGCAATGAGGTTGCTAGCCCCATGACCAACCTTTGTCGCTTTGCAGCCAGGCTTTGGCAGAGTTCAAAACCTCTTACCTTAAACCTCTGCCCTCTCGCACTAGACAGATAAAAGATTCTTACTGTCCTGACGAAGGGTCTCGGCCCGAAATGTCAACTGTACCTCGTCCTAGAGATGCTGCCTGGCCTGCTGCGTTCACCGGCAACTTTTATGTGTGTTGCTACCCTCCTTACCTATCCTTTTTGTAACTTTGTATGCCTCTGTCAGGTCACTCTGCACCTTCCTCTGATCCTAGGTAAATAAGCTTAGCCGATCAAGTCTCTCCTTAGCACCAAAATGCTCAGATCCAGAAAGGTTTCGCAGCCTTTCCCGTGTAACCACATCCTCCTGTGAAGTACAAATGTTTGTAAATGCCGTCATCAATAAAATCAAACTGAGCTCAGGGCACACGCATTCTTAAAACTCAAACTCCATTTACTTGTGCACAAAGAGAACAACATGGCCCCAGTCACCACACTGTCCGGAAGTCACAGCAAAGTGCCGTTTTTATACAGAACTGACATCAGGTATGGATATTGATCATTATAAATTGTAAATGTTTGAATTCCTTACTCACAACATCAAATGCCATTCACAGAACTGATAAAGTCAATCGAACTTCAAGCAGACAGCCGATGATATTCTGAAGTTAGTAAAGACAATAGAACCTTAGCTGTTGGGTATGTTTCACCTCCCACTATCTCATCTGTCCCTGGCATCCCCTATTACGTAATGGACACTAAGTTTTTGGAAGACCGTTCTGGAAAAGTCTCCCTACAGAAGCCTCACTTGTTTGGCTTGAGTGTACACTATCTCATCCCTGGTAAGCAGAGGTGTCTCCAGCGGTTTCCCTTCAAAGGTCTTGCTTACCTACAACTGCCCTGGCTATCCTTGCTTCCCATGACTTTCACACCGCCTAGAGAGTAGCCACCAGACTGAACAAGGTGTTTGGTAGAGTTGGCATTGTCTAGAGAGATTGGGATGTTATGTTGGAGATGTACAAGACACTGGAAAGAGTGCAGAGATTTATGAAGACATTGCTGTGGTTCGAGGGACTGAGTTATGGAAAGAATTTGAGCAGAACGGGACCTTATCCCTTGGAATGTCGGAGATCTTGTTGAGGTGTGTAAGATCATGAGGGTATAGATAGGGTGAATGCACTCAGTCTTTTCCCCAGGGTTGGGGAAACAAGAACTGAGAGACCATAAATTAAAGGGAAGAGAGTAAAGACAATCAAAATCAGAGGGGCATTTTTTAACCCAGGGGAGGTAGGTATATGGAACAATCTGCCAGAGGAAGTCACCAAGGCAAAATTTAAAAGGCACTTGAACAGGTACATGGGTAGGACACGTACAAGGTTTAGAGCAGGGGTTCCCAACCTTCTTTATGCCATGGACCCCTACCATTAACTGAGGGGTCTGTGTTGGGAACCCCTAGTTTAGAGGGATACGTGCCAAACACAGGCTAATGAGACCATCTTAGATGGGAATATTGGTCAGCAGGGAACAGGTGGGCTAAAGGGTCAGTTTGTTGTTGATGACTTTAAATCCTGCTCAACATCCACAAATGTTGGAGGAATTAGCAGGTCAGGCAGCATCTATGGAGAGGAATAACCAGTCGACATTTCTGGCCAAGATCTTTCATCAGGACTGGAAAGGAAGGGGGCAAAAGCCAGAATAAGAAGGTGGGGAAGGGGAAGGAGTACAAACTGGCTGGTGATAGGTGAGACCAGGTGAGGGGGAAGGTGGGGGAGGGGAAGGAGTACGAGCTGGCAGGTGACAGGTGAGACCAGGTGAGGGGGAAGGTGGGTGGGTGGGGGAGGGAAGGAGTACAAGCTGGCAGGTGACAGCTGAGACCAGGTGAGGGGGAAGGTGGGTGGGTGGGTGGGGGAATAAGTAGAAACTGACAGGTGATAGGTGAGACCAGGTGAGGGGGAAGGTGGGGGAGGGGAAGGAGAAAAGGCTGGCAGGTGACAGGTGAGACCAGGTGAGGGGGAAGGTGGGTGGGTGGGTGGGGGAAGAAGTAGAAACTGACAGGTGATAGGTGAGACCAGGTGAGGGGGAAGGTGGAGGAGGGGAAGGAGAAAAGGCTGGCAGGTGACAGGTGAGACTAGGTGAGGGGGAAGGTGGGTGGGTGGGGGAGGTGGTGGATGGAAAAGGTGTTCGGACACAACAGATTCTGCAGATGCTGGAAAACTGGGGTGAGCGCAGATGTCATCAATGGTGGAGGAAGGGAAACCAGGTTCTTTAAAAATTCTCTGATGTCCTGGAAAGGAAAGCCTCATCCTGGGAACAGATGCAGCAGAGGTGAAGGAATTCAGAAAGGGGGATGGCATTTTCACAGGAGACGGGGTTGGGGGGGGGGGGAAGGTACCATCAAGATCACCATGAGAATTCGTAGGTTTACAGAAGACAGCCGGAGAGAGATGGTCTCCAGAGATCGAGAAAGGAGAGAGATGGGGAGACGGGTCAGAGACAGACCAAGTGAATTTAAGTGCGATGATTTAGGAACATCTTCTTCCCCTCCAGCACTGGTTTCCTGAAAGGCCCATGAACACCACCTTCCTATGTTGCTCACTTTTTCGCTATTTTCTTTACACATTCTCAGAGTAAGTTAAAGTTTTTTTTTGTGTACGTAATGCACTGAACAAATTTCATGCTGGATGTCGGTGGTAATGGCACAAGGTCCAATTCTGGAGTCACACGAAGGCTGAGACCAGGTTGGGACAGAGGGACCACCACAGACAAACGAGGCAGTTCGACAGTAATCCAACAAACGCAAGGAGAACTTGCACTTTGTGCGATCAAATGTGAAGGGGCAGGACATGCAGGATGTTGAGATCCAGAGGAATCTGGGGATCCAGGGCCACAGCCCGCTGAAAGCAGCTACACAGGTTGATGGGGTGGGAAAGAAGGCATAAGGTATGTTTGCCTTTATTAATCGAGGCACTGAGTTCAAAACTCAGGAAGTTATGATGCAGCTTTTTATAAAACTCTAGTTAGGCTGCCTCTGGAGTATTGCGTACAGTTCTGTTCACCTCGTTATGGGACGGATGTCGAGGCTTTGGAGAGCGTGCAGAAGCAGTTTAGCAGGATGCTCCTGGATGTGAAGGCATGTGCTATCAGGAGAGATTGAGCAAACTAACATTGTTTACTCTGGAGAGGCAGAGGCTGAGGGAAGATCTGATAGACTGCGAGACTCAGATAGAGCAGACAGACAGTATCTTTTCCCGGGGTTGAAATGTCATATTGAAGGACCGAGCAGACTCGACAGGCCAGACAGCCCATGTCTGCACCTATTTCTTATGTTCTAGTGTAACAAGGCATCTCGGTGTGCATGTCAGGATTTGCGGGGGTGGGTGGGGGCCTGGGTGTGCCGGTATTTACAGTGAGTCTCAGGGAGTATATCGGTGTTTACAGGTTGTATCAAGGAGTGTGTCTGTATTTACAGGCTGTCCCGGGGAGTGTGTCTGTATTTACAGGCTGTCCCGGGGAGTGTGTCTGTGTTTACAGGCTGTCCCGGGGAGTGTGTTGGTGTTTACAGGCTGTCCCGGGGAGTGTGTCAGTATTTACAGGGGGTCCCAGGGACTGTGTCAGTATTTACAGGCTGTCCCGGGGAGTGCGTCTGTGTTTACAGGCTGTCCCGGGGAGTGTGTCGGTGTTTACAGGCTGTCCCGGGGAGTGTGTCTGTATTTACAGGCTGTCCCGGGGAGTGTGTCTGTATTTACAGGCTGTCCCGGGGAGTGTGTCAGTATTTACAGGGGGTCCCAGGGACTGTGTCAGTATTTACAGGTTGTCCCAGGGAGTGTGTCAGTATTTACAGGCTGTCCCAGGGAGTGTGTCAGTATTTACAGGCTGTCCAGGGGAGTGTGTCTGTATTTACAGGGGTCCCGGAGATTGTGTCAGTATTTACATGGGGTCCCAGGGAGTGTGTCAGTATTTACAGGCTGTCCTGGGGAGTGTGTCAGTGTTTACAGGGGTCCCGGGGAGTGTGTCAGTATTTACAGGGGGTCCCGGGGAGTGTGTCAGTATTTACAGGCTGTCCCGGGGAGTGTGTCGGTGTTTACAGGGGGATCCCGGGGAGTGTGTCTGTATTTACCAGGGTCCCGGGGAGTGTGTCAGTATTTACAGGGGGTCCCGGGGAGTGTGTCTGTTGTTACAGGGGGATCCCGGGGAGCGTGTCTGTATTTACAGGGGTCCCAGGGAGTGTGTCAGTATTTACAGGGGGTCCCGGGGAGTGTGTCAGTATTTACAGGGGGTCCCGGGGAGTGTCTGTATTTACAGGGGATCCTGGTGAGTGTGTCTGTATTTACTGGGGGTCCCGGGGAGTGTGTCAGTATTTACAGGGGGTCCCGGGGAGTGTGGCGGTATTTACAGGGGTCCCGGGGAGTGTGTCTGTATTTACAGGGGGTCCCGGGGAGTGTGTCAGTATTTACAGGGGGTCCCGGGGAGTGTGTCTGTATTTACAAGGGGTCCCGGGGAGTGTGTCAGTATTTACAGGGAGTCCCGGGAAGTGTGTCTGTATTTACAGGGGGTCCCGGGGAGTGTGTCAGTATTTACAGGGGGTCCCAGGGAGTGTGTCTATATTTACAGGGGGTCCCGGGGAGTGTGTCAGTATTTACAGGGGGTCCCGGGGAGTGTGTCTGTATTTACAAGGGGTCCCGGGGAGTGTGTCAGTATTTACAGGGAGTCCCGGGAAGTGTGTCTGTATTTACAGGGGGTCCTGGGGAGTGTGTCTGTATTTACAGGGGGTCCCAAGGAGTGTGTCAGTATTTACAGGGGGTCCCGGGGAGCGTGTCAGTATTTATAGGGGGTCCCAGGGAGTGTGTCTGTATTTACAGGGGATCCTGGTGAGTGTGTCTGTATTTACAGGGGGTCCCGGGGAGTGTGACAGTATTTACAGGGGTCCCGGGGAGTGTGTCAGTATTTACAGGGGGTCCCGGGGAGTGTGTCTGTATTTACAGGGGGTCCCGGGGAGTGTGTCAGTATTTACAGGGGGTCCCGGGGAGTGTGTCAGTATTTACAGGGTGTCCCGGGGAGTGTGTCTGTATTTACAGGGGGTCCCGGGGAGTGTGTCAGTATTTACAGGGGGTCCCGGGGAGTGTGTCTGTATTTACAGGGGGTCCCGGGGAGTGTGTCAGTATTTACAGGGTGTCCCGGGGAGTGTGTCTGTATTTACAGGGGGTCCCGGGGAGTGTGTCAGTGTTTACAGGGGGTCCCGGGGAGTGTGTCTGTATTTACAGGGGGTCCCAGGGAGTGTGTCAGTGTTTACAGGGGGTCCCGGGGAGTGGGGCTGAGGGAAAAAAGGACTAGTCATGATTGAAAGGCGGAGCAGACTCAATGGGCCGAATGGTCTCATTGGGCTCCTTTGTCTTATGGTCTAATGACTCCCAGCAACTGGCTGGGGATTTGTTTTGCCGCTCTCAATAACATAGTTAGAGGTGTTAAACTTCAACACTGCGTCTCTGTCCCCGTTGTGGGACAGCATTGGTGACTGAAGGTTTACGATACTCCCCCACCTCAACGCAAATCTGATCACAGTGTTCAGTTGATTAGAGAAAAAAGTTCTTCTCTAGCCCTTCATCCCTTCCACCTATCGCTCCCAGCTTCTCACTTCATCCCACCTCCCCACCCACCAGGCTTCACCTATCCCCGTCTGTCCTGTACTCCTCCCCCCCCACCCATCTTTTTGTTCTGGCTTCATTCCTCCTCCTTTCCAGTCCTGATCAAGGACCTCAGCCTGAAACGTCAACTCTTCATTCCCCTGCATAGATGCTGCCTGACCTGCTGAGTTCCTCCAGCATCTTGTGTGTGTTGCTCTGCAGTTCCAGCATCTGCAGAATGTCGTGTGTGTCTGATTGCTGATGCCCCCTGAGAAGAACAAACCGACTAAACTCAGCAACTCCAAACACCAAACATTCTACCCTCTCACCAACTTCAAGTTTATTGTCATCTGACTATACCATACATCTACCACCAAACAAAACATTGTTCCTCCGGACTACAGTGCACCCACAAAACATATTTCACACACAGCACAGAAAACAAAATATTACCGTGAATAAGTTGATAAAATTCCATTCAAAATGCAAGTAAAGTGCAGCACAGGTAAACAGTAAACAGATTGCTGAACTAGTGACAACACCTCAGCGGTGGTTAACTGGTTAACTTCAATCGGTTTGCAGAGGGATTAGGGAGGGGTACTCTACAGGAGATACAACGTCTATGTACGGTTTGCAGGCTTCACATTTGTACAGATTCACAGGTAAAGACCCACCCCAAACACCAGCTGAGCACACCCACAAGGAGTACTGCCACGAGAAAGCACCAACCATCATCAAGGGCCCCCCCCATCCAGGCCAGGCTCTCCTCTCTCTGCTACCACCAGGAAGGTGGTACAGGAGCCTCAGGACTCATCAGGAACAGTTACTACCCCTCAACCATCAGGCTCTTGCACCAGAGGGGATAACTTCACTCACCTCATCGTTGAACTGATTCCACAACCTTTGGGCTCACACAACTCATGGTCTCAATGTTCTTTTTTATTTGCACATATATTCTTCTTTTGCTCATTGGCTGTTTGGCAGTCTTTGTTTACATGTAGTTTCTCATAGATTCTATTGTATTTCTTTATATTACCCGTGAATGCTTGCAAGAAAAGGAATCTCAGAGTTCTTTATGTTAACAAACATGTACATTCATAATTTACTTTGAACTTTCAACCCCTGGGTTAAAGAAGTGAGATGGTTCTCCCACCACCTGGGCCCATGTCCTGTGCGTCGGTCTGCCTGTGACAACCACTGCATGTCCTGCCACGCCGCACTCTGCGTTTCCCTCCAGGCTATGACCGGTCAGGTGCCTTGATGACGGCCACCTTTCATCTGGATGCTCCCAGGGAAATGTGAGATTCCTGCCATGCCTCATCCCCTCCCATCAACGTGCAGCAGCCTGTCCGGGCCAGGAGCAGCAGGCAGCGAGGAACGCTGAGGGTAACCGGGTTGATGCAGGGATGAGCATCTCTGCTTTGCAGCTCCAACAAGGCGGCTTCAATCCCAACCTGCCCCGTTTTACTTATTTGGAAATAAAGCACAGAACAGACTCTTCTGGCCAAAGAGGCACACCGGCCAGCAACCCACCTGTTTATCTACCTGCAATGACCAACTGAGCTGCCCGGAAGCTCTTCAGACTGTGAAGGAAAACCCGAGGAGACATGCACTACCTGACTGGCGGACCACAGTACGTGTGCTTGCAACACTCTGTGTCCGACAGAGTGATCAGCAGCACTGGGGCTCCACAGGGGACTGTCTTGTCTCCCTTTCTCTTCACCATTTACACCTCAGACTTCAACTACTGCACAGAGTCTTGTCATCTTCAGAAGTTTTTGGATGACTCTGACATAGTTGGATGCTTCAGCAAGGGAGATGAGGCTGAGTACAGGGCTACTGTAGGAAACTTTGTCACATGGTGTGAGCGGAATTATCTGCAGCTTAATGTGAAAAAGACTAAGGAGCTGGTGGTAGACCTGAGGAGAGCTAAGGTAACGGTGACCCCTGTTTCCATCCAGGGGGTCAGTGTGGACATGGTGGAGGATTACAAATACCTGGGGATACGAATTGACAACAAACTGGACTGGTCAAAGAACACTGAGGCTGTCTACAAGAAGGGTCAGAGCCGTCTCTATTTCCTGAGGAGACTGAGGTCCTTTAACATCTGCCGGACGATGCTGAGGATGTTCTACGAGTCTGTGGTGGCCAGTGAGATCATGTTTGCTGTTGTGTGCTGGGGCAGCAGGCTGAGGGTAGCAGACACCAACAGAATCAACAAACTCATTCGTAAGGCCAGTGATGTTGTCGGGATGGAACTGGACTCTCTGACGGTGGTGTCTGAAAAGAGGATGCTGTCCAAGTTGCATGCCATCTTGGACAATGTCCCCCATCCACTACATAATGTACTGGGTGGGCACAGGAGTACATCCAGACAGAGACTCATTCCACCAAGATGCAGCACAGAGCGTCATAGGAAGTCATTCCTGCCTGTGGCCATCAAACTTTACAACTCCTCCCTTGGAGGGTCAGACACCCTGAGCCAATAGGCTGGTCCTGGACTTAATTCCTGGCATAATTTACATATTATTATTTAATTATTTATGGTTTTATTACTATTTAATTATTTATGGTGCAACTGTAATGAAAACCAATTTCCCTTGGGATCAATAAAGTATGACTATGACTATTCCACGAGGAGGAGGTGCAAACTCCTTACAGACGATGTCAGAGTGGAACTCCAAACTTTCCATGCCCGAGCTGTGATAGCATTGTGTGAGACGCTTCGCTCGCGTGGCAAACGGTCACCACTGTTCTTGCTTTGCAGTTTGCCAGCGGGTTCTCCCCACAAGCCCGTCCCCGCGGATGTTCTGGTTCCCTCCCATATCCCGAAGGAGTGCTTTATCGGCCGCTGTGGATTTCCCCTCGTGTGTGTAGGCGAGGCGAGGCGTAGGACATGGGTGGATATGTGGAGAGAATGTGGCAGTTCTACCGTGAAATTAACAGAATGGACAGGCAACACCTTTTCCCCAGGGACATCCATTTAAGATCTCGCAGGGAAGTAGAGGGGCACATCAACTCTGTGGTAGGGAGAGTGGCGGGTGTGTGGAACACATTAGCAGAGGTGGTGATAGAGGCGGAAACATCAGGGACATTTCAGACACTCTGACTACAGAAAAACTGAGGGCTCTGTGGGAGGGAAACGTGAAGAGCATGTTCAGCACAACATTGTGGGCCGAAGGGCCTGTACTGTGCTCTAATGTTCTGTCTTCTATGTTCAAGAAATAAGGAGAAGGGAAAAAGGAAGGATGGGATTACTCTGCTCTGTGCTACCATGATTCCTGTGGGCCAAATGGCAAATCATCTCTGTGTTACTCACAATGAAACTGAGAAAGCATCCAAAGTCGTTTCCCAGCAGGTCACCTCGAATTCCAGAATGGTGGGATGTGCCCATAATAATCATGAGTAAATCACTAAATGCAGAGTAATAGATCATCCAGACCAGTGACTGGGAGCCCTCTCCCTCACACCCCTCACCCAGCATCACAACTCACAGGATTGGGACATACCATCCAGACTGGTGACTGGGAGCCCTCACACCTCACACTCTCCCTCACTGCTTACAGCCCCCAACCTGACATCACAACTCACAGGATCAGGTTACACCATCATTTCACAAACCCATGAGAATTACTTTCATAGAGTCATAGAAAAATACAGCAAGGTAACAGGCCATTCAGCCCATCTTATCTGTGGCACAGCATTTAAACTGCCTAGTCCCATCGACCTGTACCAGGACCATAGCTCTCCATACACCCATCCATGTACCTATCCAAACGTCACTTAAATGTTGAAATCGAGCTCGATTCACACTCTCATAACCCTCTGAGTGATAAAGTTTCCCCTCATGTTCCCCTTAAACCTCACTTTTCACCCTTAACCCATGACCTCTAATTGTTGGTCAACCCAACCCCATTGGAAAAAGCCTGCTTGCATTTACCCCAAGTATTTTCCTCATATAATCTCGCCTCAGTCTTCTACATGCTAAAGAATACAGTCCTAACCCATTCAATTTTTCCTTGTAATTCAGGTCCTCTAGATCTGGCAACATCCTTATAAATTTTCTCTGTACTCCTTCAACCTTTTTCCATTGTTCCTGTAGGTAGTTGACCAAAACTGCACACAATACTCCAAATTATGCCTCACCAATGTCTTATACAACTTCAACATAACATGCCATCTCCTGTACTCCTTGATTTATAAAGGCCAATGTGTCAGAAGCTATCTACCTGTGATGTCACTTTCAATGAATTATGGACTTGTATTCCCAGATCCCTTTGTTCTACCCAACTCCTCAGCGCCTACTGTTCACTGTGTAAGATCTACCCTGGTTGGTCCTTCCGAAGTGCAACACCTCACACTTGGTGCATTAAATTCCAGCTGCCATTTTTCAGCCCATTTTTTCCAGCTGGTCCACATCCTGATTCAAATTCGGATAGATTTCCTTGCTGTCCACTATTCCCCCAATCTTGGTATCATCCACAAATTTGCTGATCCAGTTCACCACATTATCATCCAGATCATTGATACAGATGGTAAACAACAACAGACCCATCACCGATCCCTGCGACACAACACTAGTCACAGGCCTCCAGTTGCAGAGGCAACCATCTACTACCACTCTCTGGCTTCTCCCAAGTTAATTTACTACCTCATAGTAAACGCCAAGCGACTAAACCTTCTTGACCAGCCCCCCATGTGGGACCTTGTCAATTCCGTGTCAACAACGTCCACTGCCTTGCCTTCAACATTCCTGGTAACTTCCTCAAAAAGCTCCACAAGATTGGGTGGACAAGACGTTCTACGCACAAAGACATGCTGACCATCACTAATCAGTCTCTGTCTATTCAAATAGCCATATATCTGGTCCCTTAGAATACATTCCAATAATTTCCCCACTACTGATACCAGGCTCGCCAGCCTATAATTTCCTGGTTTATTTTTAGAGCCGTTCTTAAACAGCGGAACATTAGCTATCCTCCAATCCTCCGGTACCTCATCCTGTACTAAGGATGATTTAAACATCTCTGCTGGGGCCCCTGCAATCTCTCCAATCCCTCCCACATGGACTGAGGGAACACCTTGTCAGGCTCTGTGGATTTATCCACCCTAATTTGCATCATGACAGCAAACACTTCCTCCTCTAATCTGGAGAGAGTCAGCTTCTCTCAGTTCCTCCATCTCTGCCACATCTGCTCTCAGGATGAGGCTTCTCATTCCAGAATGAAGGAGATGTCCTCCTTCTTCAAAGGGCTTCCCTTCCACCACCATCAATGCTGCCCTCCGTCGCACCTCTTCTGCTCTCACGCACGTCTGCTCTTACGCCACCCTCCCGCCATGCTACCAGGATTAGGGCTCCTCATGTCTTAACGTACCACCCCACTAGACTCTGCGTCCAGCACACAATTCTCCATAACTTTCACCACCAAGCACATCTTTCCCTCCTCCCCACTTTCTGCAAGGATCGCTCCCTACACAACTCCCTTGTCCATTCGTTCCTCCCCACTGATCTCCCCCCGGCACTTATCCTTGCAAGCGGAACAAGTGCCACACCTGCCCCTACACCTCCTCCCTCACTACCATTCAGAGCCCCAAACAATCCTTCCAGGTAAGGCAACACTTCATCTGTGAGTCTGTTGGAGTCATCTATGTATCCAGTGCTCCCGGTGTGGCCTCCTGCATATCGGTGAGACCTGACGTAGATTGGGAGACCACTTCACCGAGCACCTATGCTCTGTTTGCCACAAAGAAAGGGATCTCTCAGTGGCCACCCCTTTTAATTCCACTTCCCATTCCCATTTATCTATCTGTCGCATCCTCTGCTGTCGTGATGAGGCCACACTCAGGTTGGAGGAAAAACACCTTATATTCCATTTGGGTAGCCTCCAATCTGATGGCATGAATATCGATTTGTCAAACTTCTAGTAATGCCCCCCTTCACCATTCCCCATCCCCTTTTCCCTTTCTCACCTTATCTCCTTCCCTGCCCATCGCCTCCCTCTGGCGCTCCTTCCCCCTTTTCTTTCTTCCATGGCCTTCTGTCCTCTCCTAACAGATTCCCCCTTCTCCAGCCCTGTATCCCTTTCACCAATCAACTTCCCAACTCTTGACTTCACCCTCTCCCTCCTCTCCCCCACCCCTTTACTCTGACTCCTCATCATTTTTTGCTCCAGTCCTGCTGAAGGGTCTCGGCCCGAAATGTTGACTGTTCTCTTTTCCATTGATGCAGCCCGGCTGACTGAGTTGCTCCTGTGTTTGTGTGTGTGAAGTGAAGTCAAAGTGGTTTTGCCTCACGTCTGTAGACTCTGCGTCCGTCTCCCGAGTAAATAGAGAAGCAACAAATTCATATAAGATACTCCTCCCCCACCATCTTGGCCCCACGCATGGAACACCACTCTGATCTCCAGAGGACCAATTTTGTCCCTTGTAATCCTTTTGCTGTAAACATATCTGCAGAATTGCTGAGGATCCTCCATCACCTCGTCTGCTGGGCAACCTCACGCCTTCTATTACCCCTCTCGATTTCTTTCTTCCTCTGTGTTAGGGATCACTTTGTTGATGAGTCTATTCTGGTTTACGATGAAGCCACCTGTGTGGGTCCTGAGATTCCTCTCTCTGTCTGTCAAAGGTTTACTGTGAAGCAGATCGCAAGAATCAGAACACAAAGAGGGTACCATGGTAGTTCAGCGGTTAGCGTGACACTGTTACAGCTCGAACGCTGGAGTTCTGAGTTCAATTCCAATGTCATCTGTACGTCCTCCATGGAATGAGTGGCTTCCTCTGGGAGCTCCAGTTTCATCACACAGTCAGAGGCGTAGCAGGCAGTAGATTCATTGTTCATTGCAAATTGTCCTGTGATTAGAGGCACAGGAGAATTTACAACCCTGGGGTTAAATCAGGAGTTGCTGGGCAGTGCGGCTCGAACGGCCAGAAGGGTCTATTCCTCGCTGTATCTTTAAATAAACAAATCCTAATCCTCTCCTTGTCCTTAATAGATACCTTCTTCACAGCTGATATCACACTCTGGCATTGACTGGCAAATTGTCCTGATTCTTCCTGAAGTCCATCAGATTGTTGGAATCATACAGAACGGATGTGGAGAGGAAGTTTCCTATGGTGGGAGAGTCTAGGAACAGAGGGCACAGCCTCAAAATAGGGGGATAGCCCTTCAGAACAGAAAGGAGGAGGAATTTGTTTAGCCAGTGGGTGGTGGATGTGTGGAATTCATTACCACAGACGGCTGCGGAGGCCAAGTCATTGGGTGTATTTAAAGTGCAAGTTGATATGTTCTTGATTAATCTGTGTGTGAAAGGTTGTGGGGAGAAGGCAGGAGAATGGGGCTGAGAGGGATAATAAATCAGCCATGATGGAATAGGGGAGCAGACTCGATGGGCTGAATGGCCTAATTCTTCTCCTGTGTCTGATGGTCTTATTCAGCACAGGAACAGGCCCTTGGCCCTACTGGCCTATGCTGAACACGATGCTCCTCCAGGCTAGTTCCATTTACCAGCTTTTGCCATTTGTCCCCCTGAGGTCGGCATGGTAGTGTAGTGATTAGCACAGTGCATTACAGCACCATAGGGAAGTAATCAGGGTTCAACTGTCTCCCAGGAGTTTGCATGTTCTCCCTGTGACCGCGTGGGTTTCCTCCAACACTCCAAAGATGTGCCGGTTGGTCACAGTCACGAGGTTGTGGGCATACTTACGTCGGTGTCGGAAGCACTGCGGCACCTGTGGGCTGCTTACAACATATCCTTGGTCATTGACACGTGACATATTCCAATGTACATGTGACAAATACAACTAATCTTTGCCTTCATAAACCTTTCCAATTCATGTACCTGCCCAACTGCCTCTTAAACGTTCTCAGTGAATCTGCCCACCCGCTGCCCCGGATAGCTTGTTCTAATTTGCAGAAACGTTGCCCGTCAGCACCCCAATAGATCTATTAAACCTCTCATTATGACACACGCCCTCTAATCCAGGCCGCAACCCGTTATGCTGCTTCTACATGTCCATCTAGCCCAAGGGTTCCTGATTTTTTTTTATCCCATTGAGCCAATACCATTAAACAAGGGTTCAGTGGAACCCCAGGTTGGGAACCCCTGATCTAGCCTGTTCTAGCTCTGCGTAAGACCACTCTCCAGTCAATCTCACTGCCCGCCTCTCTCATTACGGCCCTAAATGAGTTCAAAACTTGCAGAATTGATTCAACTCAGTGGGATTGGAACCAGGATGACAGAGCCGAGGATGAGCCAGCAAGGTTTACAAGTAGATGATGGGTGTAACATGAACGTAAGGAAGGACAAGCCAATGATTGGGTACAAATGCAGACAGAGCAAAGAGTTAAATTGTACCACAGAGGCAAAATTCAAAAGAGTGAAGATTGCAGGACTGAAGATGCTGTATTTAAATGCGTGTAGCATTCGGAATAAAGGGGATGAACTCATGGTGCAATTAGAGATTAGTCAGTATGATATTGTGGGCATCACTGAGTCGAAACTAAAGAAAGACCATAGCTGGGAGCTTAGCATCAAAGGTCATACTTTGTCTTGAAAGAACAGGCAGGAAGGCATAGGCGGTGGTGTGGCTTTGTTGGAAAGAGATAGAATGACATCTTTAGAAAGAGGTGACAGAGGGTCAGAGTATGTTGAATCGTTGTGGGTGGAGTTAAGAAATTGCAAGGGTGAAAAAACCATTATGGGAATCATATATGGGCCTCTAAATAATAGCCAAATGTGGGGTTGAGATTGCAAAGGGAGTGGGAAAGGGCATGTAATAAGGGTAAAGTCACAATTGTAATGGGGGACTTCAATATGCAAGAGGATTGGGAAAATTAGGTTGGTGTCAGATAGTAAGAGAGGGAATTTGATGAATGCTAAGAGATTGCTTTTTAAAGCAACTTGTGCTTGAGCCTACTTGGAGAAAGGCCATCTTAGACTGGGTGTTTCGTAATAACCCAGATCTTATTAGGGAGCTGAATGTAAAGGAAGCCTTAGGAGGCAGTGATCATCACATGATTTAATTAATACTACAATTTGAGAGGGAGAAGCCTAACTCACATGTGTCAGTATCACAATGGAATAAAGGGAATTACAGAGGCTTGAGAGAGGAGCTTTCCCAGGTGGATTGGAGGAGGATACTGGCGGGGATGACGGCAGTTTAGAAATGGCTTAAGTATTTGGGAATAGTTACAAGGTGCAGGATAGATCTGTCTCACAGAGGAGGAAGTTCTCAAATGGCAGGGGTAGGCAACCGTGGCTGACAAGGGAAGTTAAGGACGGCATAAAAGCCAAGGAAAAGGCATACAAGGTAGCAAAAACGAGTGGGAGGTTGGATAATTGGGAAGCCTTTAAAATCCAACAAATGGCAACTAAAAAAAGTATAAAACAGGAAAAGATGAAATATGAGGGCAGACAAGTTTTTTCAGTTTTATAAAGAGTAATATGGAGGTGAGAGTTGATATTGGACGACTGGAAAATGATGCTGATGCGGTAGTAATGGGGGACAAAGAAACGGCAGACGAACTTAATGGGTACTTTGCATCTGTCACTGTGATGGACACTAGTAGTGTGCCAGAGGTCTGTAAGTGTCAGGAAGGAGTGAGAGCCATTGCTCTTACAAAGGGAAAGGTGCTAGGCAAACTCAAAGGTCTTAAGGTGGATAAGTCACCTGGCCCAGATGGACTACATCCCGGAGTCCTGAGAGAGGCTGCTGAAGAGATAACGGATACATTGGTCATGATCTTTCAAGAATCATGTGATTCTGGCATGGTTCTGGAGGACTGGAAGATTGTAAATGTCACTCCACTCTTTAAGAAGGGAGGAAGGTAAAAGAAAGGAAATTATAAGTCAGTTAGCCTAACCTCAGTGATTGTTGGAGTCTATTATTAAGGATGAGGTTTTGAGGTACTTGGATACTAACGATAAAATAAGTCAAAGTCATCAGAGTTTCTGTAAAGGGAAATTCTGCCTGACAAATCTGTTAGTTCCTTGAGGAAGAAACAAGCAGAGTGGACAGAGGAGAGGCAGTCCAAATATTGAAAGGACTAGATAGGGTGGATACAAAGAGCATGTTTCCTATGGTGGGGGTATCCAGAACTAGAGGACACGGCCTCAAAATTGAGGGGTGACACTTTAGACCAGAGGTCAGGAGGAATTTGTTTTAGCCAGGGAGTAGTAAATCTGTGAAATCCTCTGCCACAAACTGCAGCGGCGGCTACGTCTGCAGGTGAAGTTAAGGTGGAAGTTGATCGCTTCCTGATCAGTCAGGGCATCAAAGGTTATGGTGAGACGGCAGGTGTACGGGGTTGAGTGGGATCTGGGATCAGTCATGATGGAATAGCGGAGCAGACTCGATGGGCTGAATGGCCTAATTCTGCTCCTGTGTCTTATGGTCTTAAAATTCAACAGAAACTGCTTAGTGAAGGCTAATGGATGAAAATGAATGGACTAATTCCTGAGGAAAGTTCGGGATTTTATCCACTGAATTTGGAAAACAGGGAATTTGATGGAAGCATATTAAATTCTAAGAGGTCTCGATGGAATGAACGTAGAGAGGCATGTCTTCGAAGCGTGTGGATCAGCTGCCTGGTGTGTTTATGGACATTTTTAATCTTTCCCTCTCCCAGTGTGCAGTGCCGTCCTGTTTTAAATCATCCATCATTGTCCCTGTACCGAAGAAAACCAAGGTAACATGTCTGAACGGCTGGCGCCCTGTCACACTCACCTCAATAATAAGCAGATGCTTCGAGAGGCTGGTTAAAGATTACATCTGCAGCTTGCTACCACCCACACTGGACCCCTACAATTCACCTACCAACAGAACCGGTTTTCCACAGCACTATACACCGTCCTCACTCACCTGGAGACGAGGGATGCATACGTTAGAATGCTGTCCCTGGACTACAGTTCAGCATTCAACACCATAATTCCCTCCAGACTTCCCAGGAAGCTCAGAGACCTCGGCCTGCACCCCACCTTGTGCAGCTGGATCCTAGACTTCCTATCAGATCGCTGACAGGTGGTAAGGATGGGCTCCCTCACCTCTGCTCCTCTGACCCTCAACACAGGTGCCCCTAGGGTTGTGTCCTGAGTCCCCCCCCCCACTCCCTTTACACCCACGACTGTGCTGCCACACACAGCTCCATCTGCCGATCAAATTCACAAATGACACGACTTTCATCGGCCTTATTTCTAGCAGTGATGAGACAGCCCACAGAGGAGAGGTTAACACCCTGACACAGTGGTGCCAAGATAACAACCTCTCCCTCAATGTCCAAAAACAAAAGAGCTGATCGTGAATCACAGGAAGAATGGAGACAGGCTCGGCCCGATCAACATCAACGGGACTGCAGTTGAGAGGGAGAGTAGGTTCAAGTTCCTCAGGACACACATCACCAGTGATCTCACCTGGACTGTACACACCGGCTTTGTGGCAAGAAAAACACCACAGTGTCTCTTCCACCTTAGGTGACTGAAGATTTTCAGCATGGGCCCCCAGATGCTCAAGACCTTCTCCAGGAGCACCATTGAGAGCATCCTGACTGGCTGTATCACTGCCTGGTACGGGGACTGCACCAACCTTGATCGCTGGGCACTGCAGAGAGTGGTACGGACAGCCCAGTGCATCTGTGGATGTGAACTTCCCTCCATTGAGGACATTTACAACAGCAGGTGCAGAAAGAAGGCCTGGAAGATCAGCAGGGACACCAGTCACCCCAACCATAAACTGTTATAGCTGCTTCTGTCTGGCAAACAGTACCACAGCATTAAAGCCAGGACCAACAGGCTACGGGACAGCTTCTTTCCACGAGTCATTAGACTCGTAAATTCACATGTCTGTACATTGCAACGGAGTCGTAACACGCAAATTTTTACTCCCTCACATTGTGGGATGGATGCAAGATTTAAATAAATTCAAATTCCTTTGTGAGAGAATCTAGAAAACCAGAATGATACTCCCTGGAGGCAGATGCATTAGGGGCATTTCAGAGAGGGCTGTGTAGGAGGGAAGGGTTCGATTGATCTTGGAATAGGTGTAGTGTTCTATGTTCCAAGAATGACAGGAGTTCAGAGCACGGGTTCCCAGTCTGTGGTTCACGGACCCCTTGGGTAATGGTAGCAGTCCATTGCATAAAAAAGGTAGCGAGCCCCTGATTTACAGGAACGGGGCATCAGGTATCGTGCATAGCTTTGGTCCCTTTGTTCAAGGGAGGATATGCTGGCAGAGAGAGCCTGAAAAAGATTCACTTAGACAAGGTTTGGAATAAGAGGACTCTCTCTCTATGGTTTACAAAGGCAGATTTGCACTCTTTGGAGTTACCACTGAGGAGAGATCTGATTGAAGCACAACACACAAACAGACCATTACAGGTAGATACTGATGTGCTTCCACGAGAAGGAAAGTCTCAAACAAGAGGATATCAGTATAAGACTCACCACACAGAGTGCTGGGTGTGTGGAATGCACAGCCAGGAGTAGTGGCATTGGCAGGCACATCAGGGACATTTCAGAGACTCAGATAGAATATAGAACATAGAAATCTACAGCACACTACAGGCCCTTCGGCCCACAATGTTGTGCTGGCCATGTAACCTACACCAGAAACTGCCTCGAATTTCCCTATCACATTGCCCTCTATTTTTCTAAGCTCCATGTACCTATCTATGAGTCTTAAAAGACCCTATTGTATCCACCTCTCCCATTGTTGCTGGCAGTGCATTCCACGCACTCACCGTTCTCTGTGTGAAAAACTTACTTCCGACATCCTGCCTGTACCAATTTCCAAGCACCTTAAAACTATGCCCCTTGTCTAAAATACCCAAAAGGAAGAAGGTTGTTAACTCAGATTCGGAAGATGAATTTGGAACCATACGTGTAAAAGCCACTAACAACAAAAAATCCAAGATGCTGGACGATGATAGTTTCCACATTGATAATGCTGGAGACTCCAACTTCACTGCTGACATGGATATAGCACCCAGAGTTACAACAGGTCATGCAAAAAAGACTGTCCGATACCAGGAGGACTCTGATGGTCATATATTTTAAAACAAATAGTTCGATTTTAGCACTGCACTACTGATCCTGTTTCAAGCTTGACAAACTATGGAAATAGCAAATTTAGTTCTAAGTGTAGTTCTTCAGTTGTCAGTGTTTTCCTAGTTTCAGTTTGGATGGATGGAGAAGGCAAAATTCCTGTTCTTGATTCTATCTTGATGAGATGAGAGGGGATAGTTGTTATTGAAATGTTGTTGGCTAATTTTAATTGTTGTAAATATTTGCTGATGACTTGTTCTTATACTCTCCAACCTGTCCTCTTACTCTTGCACTTAAAATATTTTTTCTTTGAACAGTTGTTCATTGTTTCAGTGGAAGTGTATTTGTAGTGCAAAATAAACATCTGTTTTACTTGGTTTAAAACATAACTATGCCCCTTGTGTTAGCCATTTCAGCCCTGGGAAAAAGCCTCTGACTATCCACATGATCAATACCTCTCATTATCTTATACACCTCTATCAGGTCACCATTCATCCTCCGTCGCTCCAAGGAGAAAAGGCCGAGTTCACTCAACCAGGCAACATCCTTGTAAATCTCCTCTGCACCCTTTCTATGGTTTCCACATCCTTCCTATAGTGAGGCGACCAGAACTGAGCACAGTACTCCAAGTGGAGTCTAACTAAGATCTTATATAGCTTTAACATTACCTCACGGTTCTTGAACTCAATCCCATGGTTGATTGATTGATGACAGCCATCACATTATACACCTTCTTAACAACACTGTCAACCTGCGTAGCAGTTTTGAGCGTCCTATGGACACAGACTCCAAGATCTCGCTGATCCTCCACACTGCCAAGAGTCTTCACATTAATATTATATCCTGTCTTCAAATTTGACCTACCAAAATGAACCACTTCACACTCATCTGGGTTGAATTCCACCTGACACTTCTCAGCCCAGTTCTGCATCCTATCAATGTCCCACTGTAACCTCTGACAACCCTCCACACTATCCACAACACACCCAACCTTTGTGTTATCAGCAAACTTACTAACCCATCCCTCCACTTCCTCATCCAGGTCATTTATAAAAATCACAAAGAGTGGGGGTCCCAGAACAGATCCCTGAGACACTCCACTGGTCACCGACCTCCATGCAGAATATGACCCATCTACAACCACTCTTTGCCTTCTGTGGGTAAGCCAGTTCTGGACCCACAAAACAAAGTCTCCTTGGATCCCATGCTTCCTTACTTTCTGAATGAGCCTTGCATGGGGAACCTTATCAAGTGTCTCACTGAAATCCATGTACACTACATCCACTGCTCTACCTTCATCAATGTGTTTTGTTACATCCTCAAAGAATACAATCAGGCTCGTAAGGCACGACCTGCCCTTGACAAAGCCATGCTGACTATCCCTAATCAGATTATGTCTCTCCAAATGCTCATAGGTCCTGCCTCTCAGGATCTTCTCCATCAACTTACCCACCACTGAAGTAAGATTCACTGGTCGATAATTTCCTGGGCTATCTCTACTCCCTTTCTTGAGCAAGGGAACAACATTTGCAACCTTCTAATCCTCTGGTACTTCTCCCTTCCCTATTGAAAATGCAAAGATCATCGCCAGAGGCTCAGCAATCTCCTCCCTCGCCTCCCACAGTAGCCTGGGGTACATCTCGTCCGGTCCCGGTGACTTAGCTAACTTGATACCTTTCAAAAGCTCCAGCACATCCTCTTTCTTAATGTCTATACACTCAAGCATTTCAGTCCACTGTAAGTCATCCTCACAATTGCCAAGGTCCTTTCCACTGGTGAATACTGAAGCAAAGTATTCATTAAGTACCTCTGCTACCTCCTCCGACTCCATGCATGTTTCAGCGATCACACCTGATTGGTCCTATTCTCGCACGGCTCATCACATGGCACATAGATAACAGATAAAGGAAGGGCTTTGTGGGTGGAGTAGGTTACAAGGTCAGCACAGCATTGTGGGCAGATGACCTGTACTGCTCTATCTTCTGTGTCTAAAAAGGCATAAGAATGCGAAAGGCAAATGTCCATTTAGGGCAATGATCAGAGAAATATCTCCTCTCAGAGAGTAATGACTACTGAAACTCTCTCTTCTACGAGCAGCTGAAGCAGTTATTGAAAATTTGAACACAGAGTTAGATTAATTCGTTATCTCCTCACCTGCACAGTTATGGCGTTTGCATGCTATTAGTCTCCCTGCACGACATTTTCTCTGTAATGAGATTCAGTGGCCACTTTAATAGGTACACCAGTACACCTGCTCATTAATGCAAATATCAGCCAATCATGTGGCAGCAACTCATACAAGCATGCAGACATGGTCAAGAGGTTCAGATGATGTTCAGACCAAACATCAGAATGGAGAAGAAATGTGATCTAAGTGACTTTGACTGTGGAATGACTGTTGGTGCCAGACGGGGTGGTTTGAGTATCTCAGAAACTTCTGATCCCCTGGGATTTTCATGCACAACAGTCTGGAGAGTTTACAGAGAATGATGCAAAAAACAAAAAACATCTGGTGAGTGATAGTTCTGTGGTCAAAAGCAGCTTGTTAGTGAGAGAGGTCAGAGGAGTTCAAGCTGATATAAAGGTGACAGTAAATCCAATAACCACATGTTACAACAGCCGGGTGCAGAAGAGCATTCACTGAATGTACAACACATCACACATTGAACTGGATGGTCCACAGCAGCAGAAGACCAGGAACAGACACCCAGTGGCCACAGGAGGTACCCAGTAAGCTGGGTACTGAGTGTATATTTGATCACCTCAATAGAACATACAACAGCACAGGACAGGAACGGGTCCCTCACACCAGCATGTCTGTGCTGAACACAGTGCAAAGCAAACTAAATCTTTTCCAGACAAGATCTACATCCTTGCAGATTCAGGGGCACTTTCAATAACTTCTTCAGCACCACGACCACCACCACCCCGGCAATGCATTCCAGGCACTCTGTTAAAAATAAAATCTCATTTGCAGATGATAGCAAGATATTATTTTTTGATTCCCAGATCCCTTTTGCTTTACCCCATTCCCTCAAAGCGTAAAGTGATGATCAAAGTACATTTGGTTCACCATAGAAATAGAAACACCCGCCGCAGGATCGATGAAAGACAGCAGCCAACAGGACAAACAACCAGTCTGCAAATACTGAAGAACGGAAAATTTTTAAAAAATAATAAATAAATAAGCAATAAATATCAAGAACATGAGATGAAGAGTCCTTGAAATTGAGTCCAGAGGTTGTTGGAACAGTTCAGTGATGGGGTGAGTGAAGTTCTCCCCTCTGGTTCAGGAGCCTGATGGTTGAGGGGTAGTGACTGTTCCTGAACCTGGTGGTGTGGGTCCAGAGGCTCCTGTACCTCTCTGATCGCAGCAGCGAGAAGAGAGCATGGCCTGGGTGATCCTTGCCAACAAGCTTCTTACCTTTAAGGTGCTCCTGGACCAAGACCTCCAGCCGCTCCAGCCTGTCCTGCAGCCGGCGGCTCTCGCCATCCTCCTGCCCCGCTGGCCGCTCGGCCGCGGGGGGCTGCGCCTTGCCGACCCAGGCGACGTAGATGAGACACAGGAGGTTGACGAGAGCGCCCACAATCACACAGCTGCCCAGCAGCGAGCCGCCCTTCCGACAGCGGTGTGCCATGCCACCGGCTCTCCGCAGCCGCTCCGGCTCCGGCTCCGGCTATGTGGCCGCTCCGCCCCCCTCGTGTCCCGGCTGGAGGGCGAGACTGCGCTCCCGGGCTCGCCGCGCCAGGCCGGTGTTTCTCCGGGTCTGCAGCCGGTTAACGAGCTCCATCTACGGGCCAAGTTAATCCATTCCGCCGCACCGGTCCAGAACCGGCGGCGTCTGCGCATTGCTCGTCCCGCCGGGTAGTGGGGGCACTGAGGGAACGCCATTAACAGGGGAGACTGCGCCGCGTGGGGGGGGGGGTACTGAGGGAGCGCCGCGCTGTTGGATCGCCCTCTCTCTCCATCCCTCTCCTTCCCCTTCCCACTCTCGTTCCCTCTCCCTCCCCTTCCCCTCATTCCCCTCCTGTCTCTCTCCCACTCTCTCCATGCTTACTCCCTCCCTCTCTACAGTATTCCTGTCTCGAACCCCTCTCATCCCTCTCTCCCTCTCTCACCCCGCTTCCCCTTGCTTCCCTTTCCCCCTCCCACCCTCTCACACCATCCCTATCACTGCGACCGGAGATGAATTGTCCACGTTTCCGATCCCAGAAAGGAGAAAGAGGGATTCTCCACGTTTCCGATCTTTGGGAGAGAGAGAGAGAGAGAGAGATTGTCCACGTTCCCGATCTCTATGAGAGAGAGATTGTCCACGTTTCAGATCTCTATGGGAAAGGAATTGTCCACGTTTCCGATCTCTGAGAAAGAGAGGAATTGTCCCCGTTCCCGATCTCTGTGGGGTCCACGTTTTCGATCTCTGAGAGAGAGAGAGAGAGAGATTGTCCACGTTTCCGATCTCTATGAGAGAGAGGAATTGCCCACGTTTCCGATCTCTATGAGAGAGAGGAATTGCCCACGTTTCAGATCTCTATGGGAAAGAGAAATTGTCCACGTTCCCGATCTCAGAGAGAGAGAGAGAGAGAACTTGTCCACGTTTCTGATCTCTATGTGAAAGAGGAATTGTCCTCGTTTCCGATCTCTGTGAGAGAGAGGAATTATCCGTTTTTTGATCTTTGTGGGAGAGAGGAATTGTCCAAGTTTCCAATCTCAACACCTGTTCTGACGTGTGACGTTGAGATTTCCTCCTCTTCCCAGAGATATTGTTCCATTCATGGATCGAGCCGTCCACCTTCACATTGGACCCTGGGTTTTATGCACCTGCAGGGTGTATGTGGTGTTCAGGGAGGGGCAGCACCTCTGATGAAGGGTCTTGTTACATTCAGGGGCAGCTCACTCAACTTGCGGTCCACCGGACCCTCAGTTCTCACTTGTGGCCGCAAGTAGCTGTTGGCATGCCACAGTGGTCACGCCCTTCAGCAGCTGAGCGAGACGAGGTGAGGGTTGCCAGCGGGTTTCCTACCGGGCATGCCCGTTCCATCAAGAGAAGTCAGCTCCGGCAGACTGGCCGGATGAGATCTGCAGTATGATAGGGACGTGCCGAACTAGCAAATGAATTTAGCTTCAGCGGAATGGCCAGATGAGACCTACAGTGAGATACAACAGCCAAGAAGATGCTTCTGCACCGCTCCGTAGAGAGTGAAGAGCGTGATGAGGCACTGAAGAAGAGGAGGAAATTTACAGCGACTTCTGAGGCCGGTAGAATGGAACGGTCCCAGCGCAATAGGTTTTCCACTTTAAAAACTCCCCCACGCAGGTGTCCCGTCATCGTAGGATAAAGACATGATGTGCAGGAGTAAAGTCTCATGATCAACCTTCATGAACATTGAATCATCGATAAACTCATCACCGTGTCCCGATCCGCGCTCTCTGTTGTGGGGACGATAAAGGTCGTAGAGAGGGCGGAAAAAAGATTTCCTAAATTGATTCCAGGGATGAATTTTCATTCTGTGGATCGATTGGATAAGCTGGTGTTGTTCTAAAGTCAGTCATACAAAAACAAGATGGACTTTATTCATCACGTGTATATCAAAATATCTGGAAAATACATTGTTTGTGCAATAGACTCCCCCCCCCCCACCGCCCCACGCAGCTGATGAAGCCAAAGGAACGGGAGAAAGCGTTGCTGCTGCCCCACACACACGGCCCGAGCCACCCGTACCGGAAGGAGGGTGGGGTGGGGTGAGAGGTGGAGATGTGCCTGAGAGTGGAATTCTGTAGAATTTTATCTTCCTGACCGTTACACCGCTGCCGGTTAGGGCAGCAATGGAGGTCGTCCGTTTCTGCCGGTGTTCAAGGCTTCCTTCATCGTGTCAGCAGTTTCCTCTGGGTCTCCACTCCTGTCAGCCATGCAAGTCCTGGATGGAGGCTCGGGAATATTACCACACTCAGGTGTAGAAGGATTCTTCATTGCTATTTACAGTAATGACAATTTTGTTTGATCAGTCAGGGTTGTTAGCCCTGAGCTAAATCCCCAAACCTGGAGAAGCAGTGGAGCTCTCTTAGTCTGACCTCTACCCTTTGGTCTGTTTGGCATTGGTGACCCCAGAGCACTCCTGCCAGTGGAGATCCAGGGGTCACTGAGGGACGCAAGCCTCTGAACACTCTGACAAGGTTGTGGTCCTCCTGGAGGTGACAGGAACTATGGAGAACGTGGATCAGGGGAAGCCGATTCTCACTGAGTGCGGAGCGAGATAGAATGAGAGCGAATGTGCGCAAAAAGGACTTGAGTGGATGGTAAACCATCAGGCTCCTGCACCGGCCTGGAGAACTTCACTCACCTCAACTCTGAACTGATTCCACAACTTGTGGACTCACTTTCAGGGACTACGCTCATGTTCCCAGGGCTATTTATTTAACGTGTACAATTTATCGTCTTTTACAAATTGGTTCTTTGTCCATCTTTATGCACAGTTTTTCATAAATTCTGTTGTATCTCTTTATTTTCCTGTAAATGCCAACAAGAAAATGAATCTCAGGGAGGTATATCATGACATATACATATATTGAAAATAAATTTCAATTGATTTTGACTTATGACAGATGTTGCCTGACCTGACCAAAAGGCAAAGGAGCAGAATTTAGCCATTCGGCCTATCGAGTCTGCTGCACCATTCCATCATGGCTGATTCATTATCCCTCTCAACCCCATTCTCCTGTCTTCTCCCCGTATCCTTTGATACCCTGACTAATCAAGAACCTATCAACCTCCACTTTAAGTTGGCATGTACGGGGGGAGTGAGGAGATAATCAATCAGAGTTACAGGGAAGTAGTCACCCCACGTTGCAGGAGGCAGGTAGTTGGGTGACTGTCAGGAGAAATGGTATGTTACCACCCAGGTACCAGAGTCAGGGACGTCTCTGATCACATCCACAGCATTTTGGAGAGGGAGGGGGAGCAGCCAGATGTCTGGTACATATCGGTACCCATGACATAGGAAGGAAAAGCAAAGTGGTCCTGAAAAGAGAATTTAGAGAACTAGGTAGGAAGCCGAGAAGCAGGACCTCCAGGGTAGTAATTTCTGGGTTACTGCCTGTGCCACGTGCCAGTGAGGGCAGAAACACGATGATCTGGCAGATAAATGCGTGGCTGAGAAGCTGGTGCAGGGGGCAGGGCTTCAGGTTCTTGGATCATTGGGATCTCTTCTGGGGGAGGTATGACCTGTTCAAAAGTGACGGGTTGCATCTGAACCCGAGGGGGACCAATATTCTCACAGGCAGGTTTGTTAGAGCTGTTGGGAGAGTTTAAACTAATTTGGTAGGGGGGTGGGAACCAGAGTGACGGGATTCAGGACAGGACGGTTGGTAAAAAAGCAAAGATAGTGTGCAGTCAGACTGTCAGGAAGGGCAGGCAGGTGATGGGGCAAAATTATAGCCAGCAGGGTGAGTATCAGTGCACTAGGGATGCAGAAACAAAAAGGGTAGCAAATACAGTACTCAAAGTGTTATATCTCAATGCACGGAGTATAAGAAATAAGGTGGATGATCTTGTTGCACTATTACAGATTGTCAGGAATGATGTTGTGACCATCACTGAATCGTGGCTGAGGATTGTTGAAATTGGAAACTGAATATCCAAGGTTACACGTTGTATTGGAGGGACAGGAAGGCAGGCAGAGGGGGTGGTGTGGCTCTGCTGGTAAAGAATGGCATCAAATCAGTAGAAAGATGTGACATAGGATCAGAAGATGTTGAATCCTTGTGGGTTAAGAAACTGCAAAGGTAAAAGGACCCTGATGGCAATTATATACAGTACAGGCCTCCCAACAGTAGCTGGGATGTGGACCACAGATCACAACAGGAAATAGAAAAGGCATGTCAAAAGGGCAAAGTTATGATAGTCATGGGAGATTTCAACACGCAGATCAATTGGGAAAATCAGGTTGGAAGTGGATGTCAAGAGAGTGAGTTTGTTGAATGCCTAAGAGATAACTTCTAAGAGCAGTTTGTCTTTGAGCCTGCTAGGGGATCAGCTATACTGCATTGGGTGTTGTGCAATGAACCAATGGTGATTAGAGAGCTTAAAGTAAAAGAATACTTAGGAGATAGTGATCACAATATGATTGAATTCAACTTGAAATTTATAGGGAGAGAGTAAAGTCTGATGTGGCAGTATTTCAGGGGAGTAAGGGAAATGACAGTGGTATGAGAGAGAGGAGTTGGCCAAAGTAAATTGGAAGGAGATGCTGGCAGGGATGACAGCAGAGCAGCAATGGTCTGAGTTTCTGGGAAAAATGAGGAAGGTGCAGGATAAATGGATTCCAAAAATCAAAGAAATACTCAAATGGCAAAATAGTACAACTATGGCTGACAAGGAAAGTCAATGCCAATGTAAAAGCAAAAGAGACGGCATACAACAAAGCAAAATTTAGCGGGAAGGTAGAGGATTGGGAAGCTTTTAAAAATCTACAGAGAGCAACTAAAAGAATCATTAGGAGGAAAAAGATGAAATATGAAAGCAAGCTAGCAAACAAAATCAGAGTGGATAGTAAAATGTTTTTCAAGTATAAAGCAGGATGAGAGTGGATATAGGACCGTTAGAAAATGAGGCCGGAGAAATAATAATAGGGGACAAGGAGATGGCAGATGAACTATATGAGTATTTTGTATCAGCCTTCACTGTGGAAGACACTAGCAGTGTGCCAGATATTGAAGGGTGTAAGGAAAGAGAGGTGAGTGCAGTTACTATTACAAGGGAGAAGGTGCTGAAAGAGCTGAAAGACCTAAGGATATGTAAGTCACCTGGACCAGATGAACTGCACCCCAGGGTAGAGATTGCAGAGGCATTAATAATGATCTTTCAAAAATCATTGGACTCGGGCATGGTGCCAGGGGTCTGGAAAATTGCAAATGTCGCTCCACTCTTTAAGAAAGAAGGAAGGCAGCAGAAAGGAAATTATAGACCAGTCAGCCTGACCACAGTGGTTGGGAAGATGTTAGAGTCAATTGTTAAGGATGAGGTGATGGAGCACTTGGTGACACAGGACAAGATAAGACAAAATCAGCATGGTTTCCTTAAGGGAATATTTTGCCTTGTTGGAATTCTTTGAGGAGATTACATGTAGGATAGATAAAGGGAATTCAGTGGATGTTGTATATTTGGACTTTGAGGCCTTTGACAAGATGTCACACATGAGGCTGCTTACCAAGTTAAGATCCTACGGTATTACAGGAAAGTTACTGGCATGGTTAGAGCATTGGCTGATTGGTACAAGGTAGTGAGTGGGAATAAAAGGATCTGGTTGGCTGCCAGTGACTAGTAGTGATCCACAGGGGGTCGGTGTTGGGACCCCTTCTTTTTATGCTGTATACCAATGATGGAATAGATGGCTTTGTTGCCAAGTTTGCAGATGATACAAAGGTTGATAGAGGTGCAGGTAATGTTGAGGAAACAGGTAGGATGTGGAAGGATTTAGACAGATTAGGAGAACGGGCAAGAAAGTTTGAAATGAAATACCATGTTAGCAAATGGGGAGAAATTCCAAAAATCTGAGATGCAAAGGGTCTTCAGAGCCCTTGCGCAGAACATGCTGAAGGTTAATTTGCAGATTGAGTCGGTGGTGAGGAAGGCAAATGCAATGTTAACATTCATTTCAAGAGGTCTAGAATACAAGAGCAGGGATGTGATGCTGAGGCTTTATAAGGCACCTTCAATATTTTGAAAAGTTTTGGGCTTCTCATCTAAGAAAAGATGTGCTGGCATTGGAGAGGGTTCAGAAGGTTCACAAATGATTCTGGGAATGAAAGGGTTATCATACGAAGAACGTTTGGTAACTCTGGGTCTGTGCTCGCTGGAATTTAGAAGGACGGGGGGGTGGGAATCTCATTGAAACCTTTTGAATGTTGAAAGGCCTAGACAGAGTAGATGTGGAAAGGGTTTTTCCCATGGTGGGAGAGTCTATGACGAGAGGGTACAACCTCAGGAAAGAGGGGCATCCATTTAAAACCAAGATGCAGAGAAATTCCTTTAGCCAGAGGGTGGTGAACTTGTGAAATTTGTTACCACAGGCAGCTTTGGAGGCCAAGTTGTTGGGTGTATTTAAGACAGAGCGTGATAGATTTTTGATTGGACATGGCATCAAAGGTTATGGGGAGAAGGCCGGAGAGTGGAGCTGAGGGGGGGGAAAGGGATCAGTCATGATTGAATGGTGGAGCAGACTCAATGGCCCAGGCTGCCTAATTCTGCTCCTATGTCCTATGGTCTAAATTTGATGGCCTTCACAGCTGTCCATGGCAATGAATTCCACAGATTCACCATCCTCTGGGTAAAGTAATTCCTCTTCACCTCTGTTTCAAATGGATGTCCCTCTGCTTTGAGGCTGTGTCCTCCGGTCCTCAAGTCTCCCACTACAGGAAACATCCTCTCCATGTCCACTCTATATTCAGTATTTGATAGATTTCAATGAGATCCTCCCTCATACTTTTAAACTCCAACAAGTACAGACCCAGAGCCACCAAACGCTCTTCATTCCTTAACCTTTTCATTCCCAGAATCATTCTCGTGAATTTCGTCTGGACCCTCTGTAATGCCAGCATATCTTTTCTTAAATACATAAAGGCCCAAAAATGCTCACAACATGCCAAGTGCAGCCTTATAAAACTTCAGCATTACAACCTTGCTCTTAGATTCTGGTCTTCTCGAAATGAATGCTAACATTGCATTTGCATTCCTTACCACCAATTCAACCTGCAAGTTAAACTTTCGGAAATCCTGTGCGAGGACTCACAGATCTATTTGCACCTCAGATTTTTAAATTTTCTCCCCATTTGGAAAACAGTCTATGCTTTTATTTCTTGCTTGTCCTCCAAGTACTCTGAAACCACATCTTTAACAATCAACTCTGGTATCTTCCCAACCACTGAGGTCAGACTAACTGGCCTATAGTTTCCTTTCTTCTGCCTCTCTGCAATTTTCCAGACCCCTAGAACCATGCCCTAATCAATTGATTTTTGAAAGATCAATACTAATGCCTTCACAATCTCTTAAGCCACCTGTTTCAGAACCCTGGGCAGTAGACCATCTTGTCCAGGTGACTTATCTACCTTCAGACCGTTCAGTTTCCCAAGAACCTTCTCTCTAGTAATGGCCACTTCACAAACTTCTGCACCCTGGCACTCACGTACTTCCGGCATATTTGTTAGTGTCTTTCACAATGAAGACTGATGAAAAATACTTATTCAGTTCATCCACTATTTCCTTGACCCTTATACCTTCCTCTCCAGAATCATTTACCAATGGTCCAATATCATTTCTCGCCTAAAGAAATTTTTGGTATTCTCTTTAATATTATTGGCTAGCTTACCTTCATATTCCATCCTTCTTTCTTTATAACTTTTTAATTGCTTTCTATTGGTTTTTAAAAACTTCCTCTAACTTCTAACTTCCTAAAATCCTCTCATTTCCCACTAATTTTTTTCTCTATTGTACTTTTTCTCTTATGTTGACTTTGATTTCTCTTGTCAGCCACAGTTGTCTCATCCTGCCTTTAGAATACTTCGTCCTCTTTGGGATGTATATATCCTGCGCCTTGCAAATTGCTCCCAGAAATTCCAGACATTGCTGCTCTGCCGTCATACCAGCCACTATTCTCTTCCAGTCAGTTTTGGCCAGCTCCTTCTCATGCCTCTAATTCCCTTTACTCCACTTTAATACTGATACATCCGACTTTAGCTTCTCCTTCTCAAACTGCAGGGTGAATTCTATCATATTATGATTACTGATTCCTAAGGGTTCCTTTACCTTAAGCTCTCTAATCAATTCCGATTCATTGTACATCACCCAATCGATCCAGAATAACTGATCACCCAGTGGGCTTAACCACAAACTGCACGAAAAACTATGCCATAGGGTTTTTAGAAATTCTCCCTCTTGGAATCCCGCACCAACCTGATTTTCCCAATCTATCTGCATATTGAAATCCCCCATGACTATTGTAACATCTCTCTTTTCACAGGCATTTTCTATTTGTAGACATATTCTTTACTATTGTTTGGGGGTCTGTATATACTGAAACTCCCATCAGGGCCTTTTTACCCCTGCGGTTCCTTAGCTCTACCCACAACGATTCTACACCTTCTGACCCTACGTCACATCTTTCTGATGATTTGATTTCATTTTTTACCAACAGAGCCACACCACCCCCTCTGACTACCTGCCTGTCCTTTCGATACAATGTGTATCCTTGGACATTGAGCTCCCAGCTATAATCTCCTTTCAGCCACGATTCAGTGATGCCTACAACATCGTACCTGCCAATCTGTAACTGTGTACAACTCATCTACCTTATTCTGTATACTGCACACATTCAAGTATAACACCTCAGTCCCGTAATCACGCTCTCTGATTTTGTCCACATTTTACAATGACGGCTATTTTGCCCTATTATCAGCCTCTCCTTGCCGCAGTATCACTACACACTGCCTCTGTTTGTAAACCATCTACCTCATCCTCAGCACTATCATTCCGGTTCCCATCCCCCTGCCAAATTAGTTTAAACCCTCCCAACCTGCCAGCAAGGATATTGATCCCCCTCGGGCTCAGGTGTAACCCATCTCTTTCGTACAGACCATACCTTCCCCAGAAGAGATCCCAATGATATCAGTAATCTGAAATCCTGCTCCCTGCACCAGTTCCTCAACCGCACAGTCATCTGCCAAATCATCTTATTCTTACCCTCACTGGCACGTGGCACAGGTGGCAATCCAGAGATTACTACCCTGGAGATCCTGTTTCTCAGCTTTCTATGTAGCTCCTTAAAATCTCTCTTCATGATCTCCTCACCCTGTCTACTTTCGTCACTGGTGCCAAGATGTGCCCAGACTTCTGGCGGCTCATCCTCCCCCTTGAGAATACCATGGATCCAATCTGAGACATCCCTGACCCTGGCGCCAGGGAGGCTACATACCGTCTGGGTATCTCTATAGCATTCATAGAACCTTGTTCCTGTTCCTCTGAGTAAGGAATCTCCTGTCAACACTACAGTCCTCCTCACCTCTTCGCTCTTCTGAGCCACAGCACCAGATTCAATGTCAGACAACCAATCACTGTGGCTCCCCCTGGTAGATCATCCCCCTCAACAGTATCCAGAGCAGTGTACTTACTATTGAGGGAAACTGTACGGGGTGCTCTGCACTGGCTGCCCAATCCCATTCCCATTCCCATTCCTTCTCCTGACATACGTGTGAGTGTGCGTGTGTGTGTGCATGTGTGTTTGTGTGTGTGTGTCTGTGTGAGTGTGTGTGTCTTTATGAGTGTGGGTGTGTCTGTGTGAGTGTGTGTGTGTGTGCATGTGTGTGTCTGTGTGTGTGTGTGTGTGTCTGTGTGTGTGTGATTTTATATATACACACACATCGTGTTTACAGTTTGGATTGGTTTGATGAGAATGACATGAAATTTGTAGTTTTGCAGTGGCAGTGCAATGCACAGACATAAATTTACTAAAAATTACAAAATAAATAGTTAGCTGAGCAGTTACATAATGCTTTACAGTGCCAGCAACTGGGATTCAACTAGAGCTGCTTGCTATAAAGAGTTTGTATGTTTGACCGTGTGGGTTTCTGCCAGGTGCTCCAGTTTCCTCCCACAGTCCAAAGACATTGGAGCAAGTATTAGTAAGCCGTAGCCATTGGAAGTGTAGCGACACCTGCGGTCTGCCCCTCGCACATCCTCGGACAGTGTTGGTCATTGATGCAGGCGATGAATTTCACTGTACTGGATGTTTCAAGGTGCATGAGACAAATAAGCTAAATGTTTGAGTAATGAGCTTGTGTCCATGGATTCAGACCCTGCCCAGACTTCAGCTGTTAATAACAATTTTAGTAGGGTTCAGTAAGTGCACTAGTCAGCGAAGGGCAGGTTCTCAGGGTGTTTGATGACTGCTCCGGACCCGTAGAATGAAGTATCCCTGTCCCTGACCTTCGGGAGTCTGGAGCTGGGACAGGGAGGTGGCTGTCTGCGTCTGCTGCTGCAGTCCTGTGGCGCCACCTGCTGGACAGACTCTCGAATGTTCACTGTCAGTTCCAGCACACAAGTGTGAAGGAGTTCAAAACCACTGTTACTCCAGGCGCGATGCAGCCCAAAAAACACAATGAGGTAAGCAACACAATAAACATCAAACAACACACACAAAATGTTGGGGGAACTCAGCAGGTCAGGCAGTATCTACGGAGAGGAATAAACAGTCCGCAATTCAGGCTGAGACCCTTCTTCGGAACTGAAAAGAAGGGGGAAGCTGCCGGAATAAAAAGGTGTGGACGGGGGAAGGAGGACAGCTGGAAGGTGATAAGTGGAGCCGGGAGGGTGGGAAAAGTAAAGGGTTGGAGAAGAGAGAATCTGATAGGCGAGTGGACCATGGGAGAAAGGGAAGGAGGAGGGGACCCAGAGGATGTGATAGGCAGGTGAGAAGAGGTAAAAGGCCAGGGTGTGGAATGGAAGGTGAGGGGAGTGGGAGGGTTTTTTTTACTGGAAGGAGAAACCAATAGCCATTCCATCGGTTTGGAGGCTAACCAGACAGAATACAAGGTGTTGCTCGTCCACTCTGAGGGTGGCCTCATTGTGACACAAGAGGAGGAGAGGAGGCCATGGACCAACACATTTGAACAGGCATGGGAATCAGAATTAAAATGTTTGGCTTTTGGCAGACGAAGCGAAGGCGCTTAACTAAATGGTCCCCCAATTTACGTTGGGTCTCACCAGTGTAGAAGGTGCCTCACCAGAAGCAATGGACAACAACCAACAACCGCAGTAGGTCCACAGGTTAAGTGTTGCCTCACCTGGAAGGATTGTTTGGGGCCCTGAATGGAGAGAAAGGAGGAAAATCACTTGCAGGGGATAGGTGCCCAGAGGGGATTAGTGGGGAGGGACGAATGGACAAGGGAATCATGGAGGGAGCGATCCCTGTGGAAAGCGGAGGGAAAGATAGGTCTGGTGGTAGGATCCTTTTGGAGATGGTGGAAGTTGTCGAGGGTAATGTGTTGGATGCAGAGGCTGATGGGGTGGTAGGAAAACTCTATCATTGTTAAGATGACGGGAAGAGATGGGGTGAGCGCAGCCGCTCAGGAAATGGCGAAGATGCAGCTGAGGACAGCATCAATGGTGGAGGAAAGGAAGCCCCATTCTTTGAAGAAGGAGGACATCTCTGATGTCCTGGAAAGGAACGTCATATCTTGGGAACAGATGTGGCGGAGACAAAAGAACTGAGAAAAGGGATTAGCACTTTCACAGGAGGTAGCGTGAGGAGAGGTATAGTCAAGATAACTGCGGGAATTGGTAGGTTTATGAAAGAGATTGGTAGACAGGGATGGAGACAGAGAGATCGTGGAGTGGGTCAAATGATCCATGAGCAGGGTGGGTGGGATCCTTTATGAGTTTACTGGCCCTTTTCCAGCACCTTTCTGTATAACCCAAAAGAGGAATGGCCATTCAACGCAGGAGAAGATAACCTATTGTAAGGCCTAGGAGCAGAACAAAATTGTGATTATATCATAGTCATAGTCATAGTCATACTTTATTGATCCCGGGGGAAATTGGTTTTCGTTACAGTTGCACCATAGATAATAAATAGTAATAAAACCATAAATAGTTAAATAGTAATATGTAAATTATGCCAGGAAATTATGAAATAAATCCAGGACCAGCCTATTGGCTCAGGATGTCTGACCCTCCAAGGGAGGAGTTGTAAAGTTTGATGGCCACAGGCAGGAATGACTTCCTATGACGCTCTGTGCTGCATCTCGGTGGAATGAGTCTCTGGCTGAATGTACTCCTGTGCCCAACCAGTACATTATGTAGTGGATGGGAGACATTGACCAAGATGGCATGCAACTTAGACAGCATCCTCTTTTCAGACACCACCGTGAGAGAGTCCAGTTCCATCCCCACAACATCACTGGCCTTACGAATGAGTTTGTTGATTCTGTTGGTGTCTGCTACACTCAGCCTGCTGCCCCAGCACACAACAGCAAACATGATAGCACTGGCCACCACAGACTCATAGAACATCCACAGCATCGTCCGGCAGATGTTAAAGGACCTCAGTCTCCTCAGGAAATAGAGACGGTTCTGACCCTTTGATCCTTTGATTACTGTACATATATTTATTTTTATATATATATATACACACACATATACACACACAGTGCCTATACACAGTGCCTATAAAAAGTATTTATTTATTTACCCTCCTTGGAAGTCTTCATGTTTTATTGTTTTACAACATTGAATCACAGTGGATTTAATTTGGCTTTTTTGACACTGATCAACAGAAAAAGACTCTTTCGTGTCAAAGTGAAAGCAAATCTCTACAAAGTGATAAAGTTAATTACAAATACAAACACCTTGACACGAAAGAGTCTCCTTTCTTTGTTTGTTGATCTCCCAGATTCTAACATATTTCCTATTCATCCATCGGTTGTATTGTATCCGGCTGCTCCGTCTTGTATTCAGTAAGCTGTATCGCTCCTCTCTTTATCTTCTGCATTTGTCTACTCCAAAGTTCATGTTTACATCTTTTGAAAATAGTTCTACTATTTGTTTAACATACACAAAATGCTGGAGGAACTCAGTAGGCCAGGCAGTATCTACAGAAAAAAACAGTCAACGTTTCAGGCCGAGACCCTTCGACGGGACTATTTGAATTAATTGCTATAGCTTTACTAATGAAGGAGCACACAATTTCAAATCGTCCGTGTATAGAATTGGATGAAATAGGGTATCAAATAGAAATTTATTTGTTTGTCTCTGATTTGATACCCTATTTACATCCGATTCGGTAAATTAGAGAGTGGGTTTAAAGCTAAACAAAACCACAGAAGGCTTAGAGGGTTGTCCTAGAAAATGCCTCGGTTTATTTTGATAATGGTGCTTGCTGTTTGGTTGTTAATAGATCGGGTGATTACAGTACGCCGATACTTTATGAGATTTTGCAGGAATTTCACAAGTATTGGGTGTAGTTTATATATATTAAGAGCTTCTATTAACTGTGAGCGTGGGTCAGAGTCAAATGCTTTTTGGTTGCCAATATAACAACATGAAAGATCTCTGCTTTTCCGCTGGGCTTGATGTAGAATTACAGAATCTATTATCAGTTTACATCCTTTCATACCCTTGTGGAATCCTTTCTGCACTTCTGTGAGTATATTGTGGTTATCTGAGTGGGTGGTGATTAGTTGCAAGATGCAAGATGATACAACTTTAGATGTCGTTTGTAAGCAAGTAATAGGACGATATTTTGATGGGTCATTTGTGATTTCTCCTTTAGGTAAAAGATGTGTTTTGTTCTGTCAAAAATTCAAGCACTTTCTCAGGATTTTAAAGAAAATTGTTGATACAATACATATTACAGGCATGGATGAAGACAACTAAATTTTATACCAATAATTATATTTATTATTTTTTTTTCTTTTTGTATTTGCACAGCTTGTCGTCTTTTGCACACAGTTTGAACCCCAAGTTGATGGGGTTTTTCATTGATTCTATTATGGATTTACTGAGTATGCCCACAAGAAAATGAATCTCAGGGTTGTATACTGTGACAGATATGTACTTTGATAATAAATTTACTTTGAACTTAGAGGAGGGATGAAGGGACATGTTGGCATGCAAATGGGAAGTTGAATTGAAATGGGTAGCCACCAGGAAATGCTGCCTTTTGTAGTGGACAGATTGAAGGTACTCGATGAACTGCGTCAGGTCTCACCTACGTAGACGAGGCTGCACCATGAGGTGACAGACTCAGAAGGTGAAGTTTTGTCTCCGTGAATTCTCATTCACGAACGACTCTGGAGAAATGCAATTCCATTGGGGGCTAGCCCTCCGTTCTAACACTTTCTCTCTCTCGCTCTCTTTAGAACTTTTTCAGAAGCTGACAGAGGTGACTGTGGAGACCAGAACAGGGAAGGGTGTTTGTCACCAAAGTACAATATCTCCTCCTCTCCTCACTTTAATCTTCCAAGTACTTCCACTGAAGAAAATATTTTTATCTCACCAGCTGTGTGTCAGTGACAGTGAGTGGATTGAACTCGGGATTTGTGTGTGTATGTGTGAGTGAGTCTGTCTGTGTGTGTGTGTGTTTGTTATTTATTGACATACAACATGGAACAGGCCCTTCTGGCATTCAAACACACTATCCAACAACCCCTGATTTAATTCTAGCCTAATCATGGGACAATTTACAATGACCAATTAACCTACCAACTGGTACGTCGTTGGACTGTGGGAGGAAATCGAAGCACCTGGAGGAAACCCACACAGTCACGGGGAGAACGTACAAACTCCTTGCAGGCAGCGGCGGGATTTGAATGTGGGTTGCTGGTACTGTAAAGCATTGTGCTAACCACTACCCCACCGTGATGTCCTGTGCGTGTCTGTCTGTCTGTCTGTGTGAGCGTGTGTATGTCTGTGTGTCTGTCTGTCTGTCTGTGTGAGTGTGTGTATGTGTATGTCTCTGTGTGTGTGGTGTGAGTGTGTGAGTGTGTATGTGTGTGTGTGTGTGTGAGTCTGTCTGTCTGTATGCCTGTGTGTATGTGTGTGTGTGTGAGTGTGTGTGTGTGTATGTCTGTATGTATGTGTGAGTGTGTCTGTCTGTCTGTATGTGAGTGTGTGTGCGTGTGTGTGTGTGTGTATGTCTGTGTGTGTGTGTGTGAGTCTGTGTGTGTGTCTGTCTGTCTGTATGTGTGTGTGTGTGTATGTCTGTGTGTGTGTGTGTGAGTCTGTGTGTGTGTCTGTCTGTCTGTATGTGAGTGTGTGTGCGTGTGTGTGTGTGTGTGTGTGTCTGTGTGTGTGTCTGTGTGTGTCTATGTGTGTATGTCTGTGTGTGTGTGTGTGTCTGTCTGTGTGTGTGAGTGTGTGTCTGTGTGTGTATGTCTGTGTGTGTGAGTGTGTGTGTGTGTGAGTGTGTGTGTGTGAGAGACCCTGTTGCCCCCATCTCCATGTGCACAAATCAGCAAACACTCCAGAGATGGTTAGTTCCACTTTATTTTTAAATCACGGTGAACCATTGAAACAATAATGTAGGTGACGCCTTCCATGACCACTCCCTCCGTTTGAACACAGAGCCTCCAGTCCAGCCCTTCGATCAGCAGCCAGCCAGAACCCCCAAGCCCACCGATGGCCTGAACCCTTCCCCATCCTGTCCCACGGTGCTAACGGTGGCAGCTGCCGATCGGCTGAGAGCTGATCCCATGCCTTTAGGACGGGATGTGCTGATTGGACTGGAATTCCAGAGCCAGCAGTGACTGGTGGGTGGGACGGTGGGGGAACAGAAGCATCGGCACAGTTTGAGGAAAATTTCTTCAGGTGTGAAGACGTGATAGTCATAGTCATACTTTATTGATCCCGGGGGAAATCGGTTTTCGTCACAGTTGCACCATAAATGATAAATAGTAATAAAACCATAAATAATTAAATAGTAATATGTAAATTACACCAGGAAATAAGTCCAGGACCAGCCTATTGGCGCAGGGTGTCTGACCATCCAAGGGAGGAGTTGTAAAGTTTGATGGCCACAGGCAGGAATGACTTCCTATGACGCTCTGTGTTGCATCTTGGTGGAATGAGTCTCTGGCTGAATGTACTCCTGTACCCAACCAGTACATTACGTAGTGGATGGGGGACATTGTCCAAGATGGCATGCAACTTGGACAGCATCCTCTTTTCAGACACCACTGTCAGAGAGTCCAGTTCCATCCCCACAACATCACTGGCCTTATGAATGAGTCTGTTGATTCTGTTGGTGTCTGCTACCCTCAGCCTGCTGCCCCAGCACACAACAGCAAACATGATAGCACTGGCCACCACAGACTCGTAGAACATCCTCAGCATCGTCCGGCAGATTTTAAAGGTCCTCAGTCTCCTCAGGAAATAGAGACGGCTCTGACCCTTCTTGTAGACAGCCTCAGTGTTCTTTGACCAGTCCAGTTTGTTGTCAATTCGTATCCCCAGGTATTTGTAATCCTCCACCATGTCCACACTGACCCCCTGGATGGAAACAGGGGTCACCGGTACCTTAGCTCTCCTCAGGTCTACCACCAGCTCCTTAGTCTTTTTCACATTAAGCTGCAGATAATTCTGCTCACACCATGTGACAAAGTTTCCTACCCTAGCCCTGATTTAGACTCTCTTCCTTTGGAGGCCACACCCTGATGCTTTTCCCATCCTTCCCCAACTCCTGTACTGGGGGAAATGCAATATCGGCAGGACACAGGGGGACCGAGAACTCAGCTTGTTGACACCCAAGACAAACAGACCCATTACTCTCCACAACACCCACGGGCACAATGGGGGTGGAGACTAACCAAGTAGTCCAGTAGATGAGGAGGGGAGGAGGGGCCTGGCTGGGAAGAGAGGCTTAAAGTGAACACGCTCCACGAATGCCACACTGCTGGGATTTCCGAATCCAATGTTTGTTCCAGCTGAAAGCACCTGGAGCATCAGTCAGTGTGTGGAAGATCCAGGTCCACGTCCTGACCGCTGAGCTCCTGTTTTGGATCCAACAATGGCATTCCAGAATAACCCTCACTTTGATCGATTTGTCCCCAGAGCCGCCTCCTTACCCTGAGGCCCAGCTGGACAGTGTCCGACAGTGTGTGGAGTATGTTGGAATGAAGAGACCCAACAGAAGGTCGGTTCATCTTCAAACGTCCATGACCTGGCATTCTCCTGGGGCTCCTGAGCCAGCCTGGCCCAGCAGAAGTGAAACACAAAGGCGTACGAGGATGGTCTGTGAGGCCTGGAAAGGGTTAACCAGGATCACCACCCACTGGAACTCCCGGTAGCATCCTGGAGATCAGGCAACCCTCAGCACCAAGAGCTGGAGAAGGACCACAGACTGTGGAGCCTCGAGGTCCACCCAAGGTCCGAACAGAATGGTGATTGTCCAGGGATGCAAACAACTTGCTCAGTCTAGTAATCCACCGCCCCCCCGAGACCAGAGGGGATCTGCACGTTCTCCATGTGGATCATCCAGTCATGAGGGTGGAGCTGAAGGAGCAACTGAAGGGCCTGAGGGCCACAGCACCAGGCCTGGAGAGGGCTGGGCACTGAGATCTGAGATCCTGGTTCATTTGTGGACACATTCCCGGCAGAGGGAGTGGATGGCCAGAGACCGCCCACGTTGTGAGCAACAAGGGGGGCTGAGGGCACGACAGCAGAGGGTCCTCACTGCCTCAGGACTCCGGGACCCTCACACTGGACTGGGCCTCCCCTAGCTTCCCCTTGGGACCACTGGCAAGTGGCCCACTCCACGTGTGTGGTACTGGGTGACCGAGGCAGGATCAGTGCTTGGGAAAGTGGAGCTGGACAGGATCTGGGAGGCAAATGGTTGCAAAAGGTGGCTCTTCATTCCCAGTCGGAATGACGGGATAGCATGGCACAAAGGACACTGAGGTCCGGGCACAGCCTTGGAGAGGCTGGAGGAGGGAGCAAGTATAGGAGTGAAAGCTATAGTGAGCTGTGTTCCCACTCCTTGATACCAGTGAGGGATCTCCTGAAGGGTCTGCTGTCACGGCACAGGGGCCCCGAGGTGGAAGGGGAGGGGAAGTGGTGACTAGGACGACGAGAGACCGCAGTCCTTTACTGAGGCCGCACAGCCTGCTGCCGCAGTGGGCACTCCCAGGTGGTCCTCATTCTGGTAGCGGTGGCCACCTCAAACTACCTCGCAAGTCATGAACTGCCAGTGGGCACAGACGGGGATGGGACACTGGCAGGACAAATGGAAGGACTTCCAGACTCGAATCACTCTTGTGTTCAGTACGACAGAAGTCATGACTGACCCAGGCTCCCACTGGGCTTCTGAGGTTTTGGGGTGGGGGTTGGGGGTGGCGGTGGGTATAGACGTGGGATTGGGCTTCCCTCTGGTGAACCAGAGTCTGGACACCAATGCCCAGCCCAGGGGAGAACTCATTTTGGAAACAATCTGGGGTGGCAAACACCCATCTAGACACAACTCAAAATGGCAGCTTCTAAATTTAGAAATATCAGCATCAAGACATTAGAATTTTGAGACGGAAGGGTGAACCCGCTGAGCTCGGGATGGACGGGCTGGAAATGGTCCTGAGGTGAGAGAGGTGTCTTCCCTGGTGGGCGTGGAGGGGAATGCCAGCAGCTGCCAAGTTATCACCGAGATGTGGGCCGGACAGGACCCAGGGGGACCGACATGAGCAGCATAGCAGGGAGATCTGCTGCCTCGGTCTAGTAACGTAGATCAGTTGCTCTGGCTCCATCACTGGTTTATGTGGTGAAAGTCTCCGTTTCCCTGCGCTCACCCACGGCTTCCGGCAGGCTTGTTTGTCTCAGAGAAGGGGGGCAGGTGTAAATTCAGGTTTACATACAGACAGTAACAGAACAGTTTACAAATGTACACAGCACAGGAAATCACCCAAACCTTCACCGCCCTGTCTTCCTGTGTCCCCATTTTCAGAAAACTCTGGACTTGTTAGACTAACCAGACTGTTGTACACACTGCTCCCTGTTAGACTAACCAGACTGTTGTACACACTGCTCCCTGTTAGACTAACCAGACTGTTGTACACACTGCTCTCGGTTAGACTAACCAGACTGTTGTACACATTGATCTCTGTTAGACTAACCAGACTGTTGTACACACTGCTCCCTGTTAGACTAACCAGACTGTTGTACACACTGCTCCCTGTTAGACTAACCAGACTGTTGTACACATTGATCTCGGTTAGACTAACCAGACTGTTGTACACACTGCTCCCTGTTAGACTAACCAGACTGTTGTACACATTGATCTCTGTTAGACTAACCAGACTGTTGTACACATTGATCTCTGTTAGACTAACCAGACTGTTGTACAGGCTGCTCTCGGTTAGACTAACCAGACTGTTGTACAGGCTGCTCTCGGTTAGACTAACCAGACTGTTGTACACACTGCTTCCTGTCGGACTAACCAGACTGTTGTACACATTGATCTCGGTTAGACTAACCAGACTGTTGTACAGGCTGCTCTCGGTTAGACTAACCAGACTGTTGTACAGGCTGCTCTCGGTTAGACTAACCAGACTGTTGTACAGGCTGCTCTCGGTTAGACTAACCAGACTGTTGTACACACTGCTTCCTGTCGGACTAACCAGACTGTTGTACAGTTCTAGTACAGCCTCTCTGTCCTGTCTTTCAGAATGGCGAAGCAGTTAGTGTAACGTTTTACAGAACCATTGATCATGGTTCAATTGCCACCACTGTCTGTAAGGAACTTGTACGTTCTCCATGTGACCGTGTGGGTTTCCTCCGGGTGCTCTGGTTTCCTCCTACATTCTAAAGACGTGTGGGTTAGGGTTAGGGAGTTGTGGATATGCTATGCTGGTGACACTTGTGGGCTGCCCCCAGCACAGCCTTGGATTTTGTTGGTCGTTGATGCAAACAACACATTTCACTGTGTTTCACAAACAAGAGAAAATCTGCAGATGCTGGAAATCCAAGTAACACACACAAAATGCTGGAGGAACTCAGCAGGCCAGGCAGCATCTATGGAAAAGAGTAAGCAGTTGACGTTTCAGGCCGAGACCCTTCAGCAGGACTGGAAAAAAGGAGATTATAAGTCAGAGTAAGAAGGTGGGGGGAGGGGAGGAAGATGTACAAGGTGGTAGGTGATAGGTGAAACTGGGAGTGGGGAGGGGTGAAGGAAAGAGCTGGGAAGTTGATTGGTGAAAGAGATACAGAGCTGGAGGAGGGGGAGTCTGACAGGGGACATGGAAGAAAAGGGATGGAGGTGAAGAAACAGGATGAGAGCGGGAAATGGGAATGGGGTATGGTAAAGGAGAAGGGGAGGGGGGCAATTACTGGAAGTTTGAGAAATCGATGTTCAACCGGAAGTTTGAGAAATTGATGTCCAACTGGCAGTTTGAGAAATCGATGTAGATGGATGAGAAGTATATGTTTTGAAGTACATGTGACAGATCTTAATTTATAGCCTTTATGGGCCTATTTAACCACCTTGCTTACCAGTTACTCTACACTTATCTGTCTGTGGTCAAATATTCCAACATTTTTCTGTTCCTCTGCAGATCTTTTCCCTCGTGGGACTCGTAGTTGTCAGCAGTACAGCTGAACAAAGATGCCGGTGAAGGAATGATGGATTTCCCAGGAGGGGATTCGAATCAGTAGAGCATCCTTCAATCTTCAGAGACTTTTTGATTAGAGAGAGGCTACAACCCGTAATCGGGCCAGACTGCCCAACCTCCTCATGGTAAGCCCGTCCCCTCTGCCTGCAAATTGTTCCAATCCCAGACAATCCCAGACGAAATCTTAGAACATAGAAATGTCAGATCAACAGAATCCGAATCAGGTCCTGACGAAGGGTCTCGGCCCGAAACGTCGACTGTACCTCTTCCTAGAGATGCTGCCTGGCCTGCTGCGTTCACCAGCAACTTTGGTGTGTGTTGCTTGAATTTCTGGCATATGTCGTGAAAGTTGTTGTTTTGTGGCAGCAATACATTGCAAACCATAACAATAAAAATAACTAATATTGATTCTTCTCATTTCAAACTGGTAAAACCTGAGGTGCCAGCATAACCAAACACACCCATTTCTCAATTTCCAGGAACTTTCAGACTAGTCTAGTGGGATTTAGTATAGTGACTTTCTCGAGATTTACATAAATATTGCTGTGTAGGCCTAATTGTTTAATGCTATTGTGTAGTGACTTTGGGATGATACCAGTTGTAGATATTACTATTGGGACAATATATACCCTGTTCATGTTCCATAGTCTTTCAATTTCCTCTTTTAGTTCAGCATATTTCTAGTGCTTTTCACTTATTGCCTTCTGTATGTTGTGTGTGTGTTTGGAATGGCTATACTGTATCTATTAAGTTGTTCTTTCTTGTTTATCGGATAGTATTATATCCAGACGGTTATTACAGATTGACCTATCTGTAAAAATGGATCAGCTGTAACATAGTTTGTAGGATTCTGATTCTAAAACAGGATCAGGCTTGTGTTTATAGTAAGGTTTGGTGCCTTTTATGAGTTTGTCATTTAAAGCAAGATTATGATGAACGATGTTTGCTACTTGATATTGCCAGCGTAAGTAATCAGATTGTGTTAAACTGCTGCGGGAATCTGTAATGTGTTGGGTTGTTTCTGGTTTCTCTCGGCATTTTCTGCATTTATCATCTTGAATTTGTTGTTCTTTCATTTTGCATGTTTGATTTTTGTTTTGTTAAGCTCCTGGCCCTGTAAGGCCACAATGTTTTTGGGACGAGGTCTCCAACTCTGAGCCGGGCATTTGACGCTTCCTTGTTGACATCTAGTCTGCTCAGATTGTGGGGATGTTCTCCATGGAGGGTCATGATCTTCCATTTGTTAACGTTTTCTTCAGTGGTGATAATTTCTTTGCTTTCCTGGGTTGTGTTCTCATTTACAGTAAGTGTACTGGTGAGTACTGCTTATCAGAATTGCATATGCTCATGTGGAGTGATGAATCCTGTTTTTGTTGATATAAATGTTTCATGTCTGTTATTTCTCTTCCTCCTCCTGCCCTGGGTGGTGTTAATCTAAGTGTGTTCAAGTGTGCATAGTGTTTTCTAAAATTTATCATTTCAGTTTTACTTTTTTGTTGTAAAATTTCCGTATCGATTTGCCAAAAGAATACATTGGTATGGGTATAGCGAGAGTGTTTATTGCTTTTGTTATATTTTACTATTATAATCATTTTGTTTTCTTTTTGTATTTGCACAGTTTTTTTGTCTTTTGCACACTGGTTTATCTGTCGTTGTTGTGTCCAGCTTTTTGTTGATTCTGTTGTGTTTCTTTCTAAATGCCCACAAGAAAATGAATCTCAGGGTTGTATATGGTGACTGTTGTGGGCACGTGGCCAAGTGGATAAGGCATTCGACTAGCGAGCTGAAGGTCGTGAGTTCGAGCCCCAGCCGAGGCAGTGTGTTGTGTCCTTGAGCAAGGCACTTAAAAAGCTGCAACGAGTTTCAAAGGAGAAGTCTTGGCATTCTGCCCAGACAAACTGTATCGGTCCTTGCCCTTCCCTTGGACAACATCAGTGTTGTGGAGAGGGAAGACTTGCAGCATGGGCATCTGCCAGTCTTCCATACAACCTTGCCCAGGCCTGGTCTCGCAAGACTAACGAATGCCTTAATACCGTACTGTAAGACCATAAGCTATAGGAGCAGAAGAAGGCCATTTGGCCCATCAAGTCTGCCCTGCCATTCAATCATGGGCTGACATTTGCAATTTTTCAGTCATCCGGTGCAATGCCAGAATCTAGCAATCCTTGAAAGATCATCATTAATGCCTCCGCATTCTCTCCATCTACTTCCTCCAGAACCCGAGGGCACATTCCATCAGGTCCAGGAGATTTATCCACCCTCAGACCATTAAGCTTCCTGAGCACCTTCTCAGTCATAATTTTCACTAAACATTGTTCACTTCCCTGACACTCTTGAATGTCCAGTATACTGCTGACATCTTCCCCTGCCAGGGACATACTGATAATAAATTTACTCTGAACTGAGAATAAGGCTTGAAGGCCAGGTGATCTTCTCTTGCTCCTATTTCTTATTTCCTTCTGTTGTACAGAGATGACTCCTCCTGTCCATTCTGGGCAGAATGTTGTAGCTGAGTGCAAAGACTTCTCCTTTGAAACTCGTTGCAGCTTTTTAAAACTCTCGTTAGACCGCATCTGGAGTATTGCATACAGTTCTGGTCACCTCATTACAGGAAAGACTCTGAGCCTCTGGAGAGGGGGCAGAAGAGGTTTACCAGGATGCTGTCTGGATTAGAAAGCATGTGCTACCATGAGAGTTTGGATAAATTTGTTTGTTTTCTCCGGAACAGCAGAGCCTGAAAGGAAATTAATAGAGGTTTATAAGATTATGGGAGGCATAGATAGAATAGACAGACAGTATCCTTTTCCCAGGGTTGACAGGGTTGTCTAATACAAAAGAACAGGCATTTAAGGTAAGGGGTAATTTCAAAGAAGATGTGAGGGGCAAATTAGAGTGATGGGTGCCTGGTATGCACTACCTGGGGTGGGAGTAGAGGCAGCTACATTAGGGACCTTTAAGAGGCCTTTAGGTAGGCACATGAATGTGAGGAAAATGGAGGGATAGGGATATTGTGTAAGCAGAAGAGATCCATTAGCCATTTGGATTCTAATGTAATTGTTTTAGTGGTGGGTTAAAGAGCCTGTCGTGTGCGGTACTGTTTTACATTCTACACCTGTGTCCTTGAGATGGGGGTGGTCTCGGGAATGGAGGAAGGGGAATGTCAGTGATGATGAATGGAGAAAGGAAGGAGTCTGTGAATAAGCACTGCCGGGGATGGAGCAGGGCCAACCGCGGCTGGAAGGGCTGAATGGCCTAGCCCGCGGTGGGTACTTGTCCCTTTAAGTGGGCGGTGCCGTGACGGCACCGGGAGGGGGGGTTACCCGGATGCGGAACCGGAAGTGCAGCGGTGAGTGCGGCCATGCTGGGGGCGGCGGCTCGGAGCGGGCTCGGGATTGTGCGGGGAGTTCGCGGGCTGGGCACCGGCCCAGGGAAGGGCCAAGGGCCGAACCCCCAACCCCGCATCGACCCCGAACTGCTCGCCTACCTCGTCTGCCCGCTGTCCCGGAAGCGCCTGAGGTCGGTTGGGCCGCGGGGTTCCGTGAGCAAGGTCGTGTCGTGCCGTGCCCGGTGCATGGGGTCGAGGGTGAAGGTGGGGGATCGAGGACCCGTGTCTGCACAAGACAGGAGGGGAGCGATTCAGTGAACCCGGGGGTGGCCAGCGAGGAGATTCTGGAGCAACGCACTAAATGCTGGATGAATTCGGCAGATCAGGCAGCGGCAATGGAAATTAATTAATCAGTCGACGTTTCGGGCCGAGACCCTTCTTCAGGACTGGATAGGAAGGAGGAAGAAGCCGGAATGAGAAGGTGGAGAGAGGGGACAGAGGACAAGCTGCCAGGTGATAGGTGAAGCCAGTTGAGAGGGGAGGGGGATGAAGTAAGAAGCTGGGGTGATAGGTGGAAAAGTTAAAGAAGAATCTGAAAGGAGAGTGGAATGTGGGAAAATGGAAAAGGGAGGTGATAGGTAGGTGAGGAGAAGAGGTGAGAGGCCACAGTGCAGAACAGAATAAGAGGGAAGCAGAAAATTACTAGAAGGAGAAATCGATGTTCATGTTATCAGGTTGTCGAGCACCTCCGCTCCATCCACCAAAAGCGAAATTTCTCAGTGGATAACCGCTTCAATTCCTATCCCCATCCCTGTTCCAATGTGTCAGCCCACGTCCTCCTCTTCTGCTATAATGAGGCCACTCTCAGGTTGGAGAAACAACGCCTCGTATTCCATTCAGGTATCCTCCGACCTGACGGCATGAACATTGATCTCCTCTTCTGGTAATTTTCCTCTGCCCCTTCTTCAATTCCACAGTGTCCTTTTTACTCTTCTCACCTACCTACACCTCTCCCTGGGTCCTCTCCAGCCCTTTACCTTTCCCACCCACCCTGGGGAAGATGCTCACCTATCATCTTCTTGCTTGCCCTCCTTACCCGCCCCACCCCTAGTCTTCTCATTCTGGCATCTCACCCTATCTAGTCTGGAAGAAGGGTCTCGGCCTGAAACGCCATTTCCATTGATGCTGCCTGGCCTGCCGAGCTACTCCTGCAATGTGTGTGTGTGTGTGTGTGTGTGTGTGTGGGGCTCTGGATTTCGGCATCTTGTGCTCGGAGACCTCTGTTTGGTCAGATTTGTGTGAAAGGAATGCAATGATGGAGAGGGACGTTGTGCTGGTTGGCTGTGAGTGTCACTGTTCAACATCATTTCCACACCTCCTTTCAGCCCGACACCGTGGACCTGATGAAGGATGTTGGGGGTATTCACTGGGTCAGGGGGTGTAATGGGGACAAGCTCCCACTGCTGATTAAATACTCCCAATGGCATGAGTCCCAAATAGCCTCTGACAACCAGGCCAACTCCTGGCCTTCGCGCGTGGCTTAGCTACTAAGGTCAGTGGAACCATTTCTACTGACGGGAGATGGCTCCTTAAAACCAGTCACTTTGGGCAGGAGGGACCCGTCAGACATGGCTGGCAGCTCGTCTAGGAGAAAACGCTGATCTCAAACCTCTGCTGCAATTTGGTTATACCCACTCGAGGGGAAGGCTTCGGGAGTAAATCCCGAGGGAAAAATCCAGAGCTGGAGTTCCTAAGGCAGTCCTACATTGAGTTCAATGCTGACTGGCAACTCCTGCAACGCTGTTGTACCAAACTGTATCGGTCTCTGCCGTTCCTTTGGGTTCATCAGCTGTGAGGAGAGGGGGACCCTGCTGCACGGGGAGCAACTTGCTCTCTGTATTGTACTGCCCAGGCTTGCGTACGTGGTACTGCCCCGGCTTGCGTACACCGTACTGCCCCGGCTTGCGTACACCGTACTGCCCCGGCTTGCGTACGTCGTACTGCCCCGGCTTGCGTACGTCGTACTGCCCCGGCTTGCGTGTGTCGTACTGCCCCGGCTTGCGTGTGTCGTACTGCCCCGGCTTGCGTATATGGTACTGCCCAGGCTTGCGTGTGTCGTACTGCCCCGGCTTGCGTGTGTCGTACTGCCCCGGCTTGCGTACATTGTACTGCCTAGGCTTGTGTATCTAGTGGGTAGCTGGGACGTAACATCTGTGGTTGACCGAAGCAGTGAAGGTTTCGTCTGTAGCTGCTCTGTACCCTGTTGTAGCCTTTTCACCAAAACCTCTGCCATTCTTTGTGTTGTCTTCAAACTTACCAACCCATCCTCCACATTTGTATCCAAGTCACTGATATACATCATAAATGACAGAGGTGCCCTGTGGAACCCCACTGGCCTCAGACCTCCAGGGAGGATAACGAGCTTCAACCCCACTCTGTCTTCTGTGGGCAAAAATTCTGAATCCACTGAACCAAGTCACCTTTGATCCTGAGCATCTCAATCTTCTGGAACTGTTCATTGGCACGTTATCTTTTGGGACAATTTGTACATTAGCACAAGAGATGCTGCAGATGCTGGAAATCCAGAGCAACACACACAACATGCCGGAGAAATTCAGCAGGCCGGGCAGCATCTCTGGAGATGAATAAACGGTTGTGGTTTTGGGATGAGACCCTCCCATCGATACCTGAATGCTCTTTTATAACTTTTTTGTTCTTTAACTTGCTCCTTCATAAGTTTAGGTTTTTAGGCATTCAAAGTTGAATTTTTGCTCCTGGCCTGGCCAAGATGTCCAGGCAGTGAGCTGTCAAGGGCTGTGTCTGAGCTAACTGCCTGTCCCTTTTCTGGGGCTACATTCATGCCAGGGTGTCCTTAGAGAGGCAGCATGCGACCAAGATGGGTTCAGTGCGGGATTTCCGGGAGCAGGCCCCCCCCCCCCAGGGAATTGGGTGCATAGAAGATAGTAATAACTATCTTAATTTGTAATCATTAACAGTATTGTAATCGCTAACCTTTGTATGCCTTTTGTTACTTCTGTCTATTATGAATCTACACTTACCTCTTCAAATCCCTGTCTGTCACATCTGCAGGTATGAGGAGTCCACCAATCAGCTGATCAACGATGAGCTCGGGATAGCCTATCCGGTCATTGACGGCATTCCCAACATGATCCCACAGGAGGCCACATTAATTCAGAAAAGTGAAGACGGCAGCAAGGCTGAAGAAAGTTCCCAGCAGTGAGGAGTGGAGGGGACACCTGTGGGAGACTGTGGTCCGCATGATCATTTCCTCGACACCCTGCAGGATGATGCCCGTGCACCTGTCCACACTGACCGTACTCGTTCCCCTGATGTCTCTTGCGGGATTGTTGTATTCTGCAGCGTTTGACGAGGGGTTTCCGCAAGGTTGTACCAGTGTGGCCAGTGTCTGCTTCTACAGCCTGTTACTCCCCATCACCATTCCCGTCTATGTGTTCTTCCACCTCTGGAATTGGATGGGGATTAAACTCTTCAGACACAACTAATTCCAGCATGATCCTCCCAGAGTATTTAGAACTCTCTGAACTTCACCCTGCCGCCAAAATGTTAGAGTGACAGAGTTCTGCTTTGCTTTGAAATGTTGAACCTCTTGGTTGTGAGTTGCTGGTTTTCAAGTTCAGGTTTATTGTCATTCATGTGTATACAGCTAAACAAAACATAATCTTTCTGGAGCCAAGGTGCAAAACAAATTCAAGTTTAATTATCATTCAACAGTGCATGAATACAGCCAAACTAAACAGCATTCTCCCAGGGCCAGGATGGAAAACACATTACCAGCAACACATAGCACAACGTATACCAAAACATGGTACAATAGCACATACATCCAGTAACAAAATAATGTCCCTGAGTGACGTGGCCTGGAGTTTGACGGGTTGACATAAAGTGCGAGGTGCATTCTGTTTTCAGGGTCGACAGTGGCCTTGGTTAACTCGTCTCTCGGGGTGTGGTGTGTTTTTGTTTGTCAATGTTGTCTCAATACTTATTGCATTGGTTCTGGTTTCAGTGTCCAGTTTGGGTTTCTGTGGTCCTGCGAAAGTTTCCCTGGTCGGACTCCCACCGGGGAGCAAGCGTTGCAGCTTGCTGTCTGCTGTCGGTCATGTCAGGTGAAGAGGCAATGGATTAACCCCCCTGATTTCAGTTGGGACTTCCACTGGAGTTCCTGGATCCTCTGCTTCCTAAAGAAGGGGAGGTGTAATCTATACTAACATCTATCCTGGAGCAAACATCACCAGAACCAGTGATCTGATCTTTATCACACGCATCTTGCTCTGTGCAATGTGCAGCACAGGTCAGGCGCTGAGGTGTGATGGAGGGACGTGTTCCCCAACCGGGAGAGGTTGTGGGGCCATTGATCATTACACAAAGCAGAGTTCGGAGGCAATGAACCTCAAAACCGACCATCACCCACTCTCAGGTCACAGGCACCAAACTAACGCTCGTTCCTGTTTGCCGCGTTAAGTTAAATAAAAAAACAGTTTGAGCAATAATCTGGGATTTTTTTTTTCAGAATAGTTTGACTGTTTTATGGTTGATCCTGTCGTAGGTGTGGGGAGGGAAACAATGAGGTCTCCTGACAGCTTCTGTGAGAGAGAAACTGACCCTGCTGCCAGGATAATCAAGGACACGACCCACCCAGTCAACACACTTTCCGTCCCTCTTCCCTCCAGGAGAAGGCTCAGGAGCTTGAAGACTCGTACGGCCAGATTTGGGAACAGCTTCTTTCCAACTGTGATAAGACTGCTGAACGGATCCTGACCCGGATCTGGGCCGTACCCTCCAAATATCCGGACCTGCCTCTCGGTTTTTTTGCACTACCTTACTTTCCATTCTTCTATTTTCTATTTATGATTTATAATTTAAATTTTTAATAGTTGCTGTTGATTTGTACTCCAGGGAGCGGGAAGCGCAGAATCAAATATCGTTGTGATGATTGTACGTTCTAGTAATCAATCGTTTGGCGACAATAAAGTATAAAGGGGAAAAAGCTGAGCAGAGCAGTGGGGGGGGGTGCTTGTTTGGGGAGTTACTGCTCCCCCCCCCCCGCCAGCGTGTGTGCCGTCACTTCCTGAGATCACCATGAAGATTGCCCCTCTAGAGGTGGCATGGTAACCTAGCAGTTGGCACAGCCCTGTCACAGAACCATTGACCACGTTCAGTTCCCACCGCTGTCAGTACGGAGTTTGTTCATTCTCCCCGTGTCCACGTAGGATTTCCTCCGGGTGCTTGGTGTCCTTCCACATTCCAAGGTTAGGGTTAGTGAGCTGTAGACCTGCTTGGTTGGCGCCGGAAGCATGATCACACTTGCAGGCTGCCCCCAGCACAGCCTCAGACTGTTTCTGAGTGGTGACAAAATGGGTTTTTTAATGTACATGTGATAAGTAAAGCTAATCTTTAAAATCAGCCACGGTCAAAAGGTGAGGCAGATTTGATTGTCTGAATTTGGGCACACCCGAGCCCCTGTCTGAAACATAGAAAATAGGTGCAGGAGTAGGCCATTCGGCCCTTCGAGCCTGCACCACCATTCAGTATGATCATGGCTGATCATCCAACTCAGAACCCTGTACCAGCCTTCCCTCCATACCCCCTGATCCCTTTAGCCACAAGGGCCATATCTAACTCCCTCTTAAATATAGCCAATGAACTGGCCTCAACTGTTTCCTGTGGCAGAGAATTCCACAGATTCATCACTCTCTGTGTGAAGAAGTTTTTCATCATCTCGGTCCTAAAAGGCTTCCCCTTTATCCTTAAACTGTGACCCCTCGTTCTGGACTTCCCCAACATCGGGAACAATCTTCCTGCATCTAGCCTGTCTAATCCCTTTAGAATTTTATATGTTTCAATAAGATCCCCCCTCAATCTTCTAAATTCCAATGAGTACAAGCCCAGTTCATCCAGTCTTTCTTCATATGAAAGTCCTGCCATCCCAGTAATCAATCTGGTGAACCTTCTCTGTACTCCCTCTATGGCAAGAATGTCTTTCCGCAGATTAGGGGACCAAAACTGCACACAATACTCCAGGTGTGGTCTCACCAAGGCCTTGTACAACTGCAGTAGTACCTCCCTCCTCCTGTACTCGAATCCTCTCGCTATAAATGCCAGCATACCATTCGCCTTTTTCACCGCCTGCTGTACCTGCATGCCCACTTTCAATGACTGGTGTATAATGACACCCAGGTCTTGTTGCACCTCCCCTTTTCCTAATCGGCCACCATTCAGATAATAATCTGTTTTCCTGTTTTTGCCACCAAAGTGGATAACTTCACATTTATCCACATTAAATTGCATCTGCCATGAATTTGCCCACTCACCCAACCTATCCAAGTCACCCTGCATCCTCTTAGCATCCTCCTCACAGCTAACACTGCCGCCCAGCTTCGTGTCATCTGCAAACTTGGAGATGCTGCATTCAATTCCCTCATCCAAGTCATTAATATATATTGTAAACAACTGGGGTCTCAGCACTGAGCCTTGCGGTACCCCACTAGTCACCGCCTGCCATTCTGAAAAGGTCCCGTTTATTCCCATTCTTTGCTTCCTGTCTGCCAACCAATTCTCTATCCACATCAATACCTTACCCCCAATACCGTGTGCTTTAAGTTTGCACACTAATCTCGTGTGGGACCTTGTCAAAAGCCTTTTGAAAATCCAAATATACCACATCCACTGGTTCTCCCCTATCCGCTCTACTAGTTACATCCTCAAAAACTCTTTGCTTCCTGTCTACTAACCAATTCACTATCTCTGTCTGCAAATAAAGGGTTGGCCGTTTAGAAGCTGTCAGGTTTTGAGCAGCCAGCTATCTCCACTTGTCGTTCCAAACCTTGGTTTAGGTCTGTGAATCACGGTAGCGGGTGGGTGCTCGTTCAATGGCAGCAATTTCATCCCTCCGGGATTCACCCCGCTCCCGGGACCGGAGTCCGGCCCCCCCGGGATTCACTCCGCTCCCTGGACCGGAGTCCCATTCTGAGTGAGTGTCCAGACGTCCCAGTCCAGCTACCCGTCCGGCCCTGCCGCTCTCAGACACCGGGTCTCTGGAAGACAGCATCCATCAGTGAGACCTGCCCTCTCCTCATCACTACCATCGGGGAGGACACACACTCAGTGATTCAGGAACAGCTTCTCCCCCTCCGCCATCCGATTCCTGAATGGACAAGAACCCCAGCACTACCTCACTAATCCCCTTTCTTGTAATTTATTTCGTAATTAATAATTTTAAATTTTTATACTGTCCTGTTGCTGCCAGACAATACATTTACTGCCAGTGAAGACTAATACTAAACGCGATTCTGAGGAAGAAAGAACACTCCAGCTCAGTACAGGCTCTCCAGCCCACGATGACCCTGGAACCTACTCCCACCATCAATAAAACCCTTCCCTGACACATTTCTTTCACCTATCTGTCAATCTAATAGTCTCCTAAATGTCACTAATGTACAGTATCTGCCTCTCCTACCGGCCCTGACAGAGCACTCCGTACATCCGCTAGTGCTTTCCTCCAATCACCCCTAAATGGTGCCCCTCGGATTAACCATTTCCACCCTGGGATTGAGTCTCCCGCTGTACACTCGATCTGTACCTCTTGCACGTTAGAATCAGAATCGGGTTTAGGTTGTGAAATGTGTTGTCTTTGCATCAGCAGTAAAATGCAATATATAATAATAGACAAAAATTGAATTACAGTACTATATGTATTAAATTGTTAAATTAAGTAAGTAGTACAAAAACAAATTTTAAAAAAGTAGGTGGTGTTCATGGGTTCAGTGTCCACTCAGAAATTGGATGGCAGAGGGGAAGAAGCTGTTCCTGAATCATTGAGTGTGTGTATTCAGGCTCCTGTACCTCCTCCCTGATGGTAGCAATGAGAAGAGGGCATGTTTTGGGTGATGCCATCGCTCCTTGAAGATGTCCTGGATGCTGGGGAGGCTGGTGCTCGTGATGGAGCAGACTGAGTTTACAACTCTCTGCAGCTTATTCTGATCCTGTGCAGCAATGACTCCCCCCCCCCCCCCCATATCAGGCGGCATAGCAGCCTGTTAGAATGCTCTCCATGGTATTTCTGTTGAAATTTGCAAGTGTTTTTGGTGACATAACTAAAACTCCTCAAACTCCTATTGAAACAAAGCCACAACTGTGCCTTCTTTGAAACTGTATCACTATGTTGGGTCCAAGATAGAGATCTTGATACCCAGGAGATTGAAATTGTTCTCTCACTTCTGATCAGTTCTGATCCCTCTGTGATCTATTAGTCTTTTTGTCTTAGTGATGTTGAGTACAATGTTGTTGCTGCGACACCACTCAATTCTGTGAATGAATCAATTGTTTTAATAAAATTAAGCTTTTAGATCTGAACATGTCCTTTTGGCTAATGAGACCTTCAGCAACAGAGAAAAAACTGCAAAGCTATTTTTAAAGTTGAGCGTCAACTGTTGTATCACATGAGTAGAAGATTGGATTTCTGGTTGATCAAGGAGGTGACAATGATATCCCCAGTATCGCATTTCATCTCTTTCTCTGAAATTAACTACATGCATTTACAGCGTGGTCCGTATGGTCAGGGTGAGCAGGGATGCTTTCTAAGTGAAGTGGTTCTCGTTGAAAGTTTCAATTTGTAATAGTTTTGGTAGGTTTGCAAAGCCCTTCCCACCACTGAGGACATCTGTGCGGAGCACTGCCACAGGAGATCAGCATCCATCATCATGCCCCCCTCTCACTGCTGCCACTGGACAGGAGGTACAGGAGCCTTGGGTCCCACACCACCAGATTCAGGAACAATTATTACCCTACGACTAACAGGCTCTGGAACTGGCGTGGATAACTTCCCTCACCACAGCTCTTTATTTATTGAGATACAGTGCGAAATAGGCCCTTCCAGCCTATCTATTGTGTAAATATATCCAATGACTTGGCCCCCGCAGCTGTCGGTGCCAATGAATTCCACAGATTCACCATGTTCTAGCAAAAGAAATTCCTCCTTCTCTGTAGTAAATACTTGTCCCTCTATTGTGAGGTTGTACCCTCTGGTCCTAGACTCCCCCACTCTCAGAAACATCCACTCTATCTCGGACTTTCAGTATTTGACAGGTCTCAATGAGATACCCCACCATTCTTCTAAACTCCAGTGACCGGAGCCATCAAACATTTCTCATGTGTTAACCCTTTCATTCCCAGGATGATTCTAATAAACCTACTCTGGATCCTTTCCATTGCCAGCACATTTTTTTCTTCGATAAGGGCCTAAATCTGCTCCAAGTGCAGTCTGACCATTGCCTCATAAAGCATCAGAATTACATCCTTGACCATACATAGTCCTTCTGGTGAAGCTGCACCCACAGATCCGGTGAAGAGTGAGTTCCGGGGTTCAGACCCAGAGATCAGGGATAAGGGAACAGAGGTCAGGTTGTGTGACTGAGAGGAGAACCTGTGAGCGGTGGAGTTCCCCCGCTCCCGCTTCCCTCGCTCCTCGCCCTTCATGGTGCGAGAGGTGATGAGCTTGGAGTTGCCTGGGAGAACTTTCCATCGAGTAATCCCGCAGTAGCATAGCTGTTGGCACAATGCTGTTACATCTGGGGACATCAGTTCCATTCTGTAAGGAGTCTCTACGTTCTTCCACGGCCATGTGGGTTTCTCCCAGGTGCTTCACTTCCCTCCCTCAGTCCAAAGACATACCCGTTGGTAGGTGAATTGGTCATAGTGATTCGGCTGGGGTGAAATCAGTGGGTTGCTGGGCAGCGTGGCTCAGTGGGCTGGCAGGGGCTGTTCTGCGTTGTGTCACAAAATAGATAAATATTAGCAAGTGCCTGACCTGTACCCTGTGGCAGAAAGGTTCTGGAGTGTCCAGAGGTGAGCCACTCGCTCCTGGATACCGGCTCTTGTTACCTCAGCAAATGCTGAGATGCACACTCGGAGCACGCAGGGCCGGAAGGGCCTGCTCCCCACTGTACTGCTAATATAAAACTGTATTTTGTACACATCTATCAAATCCCACCTCATTCCCCTCTGTTCCAGAGAATAAAGTCTGAACCTAGACAACATTTGCCCAAAAACCCGGGTCCTCAAGTACTAGCAAGATCCTTATAAATTTTTTCCACACTCTTTCAAGATTCTTTCTAACTTTCCTGTAGGTAGGTGACCAAAAGTGTACACTAAACTGCCAGTTACCCCTTCATCCACATTGCCAGCGGCGTAGCGTAGAGGTTAGCGTGACAGTATCATAGTTCAGAGATGATGATAGGGAAGGAGAGCAGATCATCCAGGAAAACCCCAAGCGGCAACGGGGAGAAGACAAGCACACCTGAGACCAGGATTAACCTGGGTGCTGGTACTGGGAGGTATCAGCACTAACTGCTGCATCCATACGCCATTTCAGAATAGAGTGTAGCGTACTCTGGTTAATTGAGCTGCTCATTTCGGATAACTCTTAAAGAACACAGACTAATCAATAAAATAGCTGGGACTCCCTTCGTTTATTTGGGACAGCACGCCAACTGCGCCAGACGCTATTTAACAACTGTTCTCTCTGAGGACAGCACAGTGTCAAATGGACAGTTTTTAAATAGCTTCACTTGTGTTATGTTAGACATTTGAGCCAGCAGACGCCAATTCAAAACAGTGATTTTAGATCATTTTGTTTGTTACCTTGCAAAGATGCCATGAAAAGATCTGACACGAGCCAAAAGATTTACCCCACTGGATGAAACAGCAACCTACACTGGATGAATTCCTCCTTTAATAATTATTAGGAATGTACACACGGTTTTATTGTACTGTAGTAGTATTGATAGTGTTATCAATTGGTCTATATTTCATTTAAATACATAATTTTTTGCTCTGTTAAATGGTGGTTTTGTTATACCTGTGTAATAATTTCCATGAAACTTTGGCTAATTGGGGCAGCTGCCTAATTGGGCCAAAATCGACCGGTCCTGATGTGTCCTCATTAACTGGAACCCACTGCTTACCATTGCCCTGAAATGTTAACTCTCTTTGCAAATGTGAACCAATGACTTCTGACTTAAAACACACTGAGCCAAACAATGCTTTTCACAATAAATAGTGGGGGAGTCTAGGACCAGAGGGCACAGTCTCAGAATAGAGGCGTATCCATTTAGAACAGAGATGAGGAGGAATTTCTTTAGCCAGAGGGTGGTGAATCTGAGAAATTCAGTGCCACAGGTGGCCATGGAAGCCAAGTCAATGTGTATAATTGAAGTGGAGGTTGACTGGTTCTTGATTACATAGAACATAGAATAGTACAGCACAGTACAGGCCCTTCGGCCCACAATGTTGTGCTGACCCTCAAACCCTGCCTCCCATATAAGCCCCCACCTTAAATTCCTCCATATACCTGTGTAGTAGTCTCTTAAACTTCACTAGTGTATCTGCCTCCACCACTGACTCAGGGAGTGCATTCCACGCACCAACCACTCTCTGAGTAAAAAACCTTCCTGTAATATATCCCTTGAACTTCCCACCCCTTACCTTAAAGCCATGTCCTCTTGTATTGAGCAGTGGTGCCCTGGGGAAGAGGCGCTGGCTATCCACTCTATCTATTCCTCTTATTATCTTGTACACCTCTATCATGTCTCCTCTCATCCTCCTTCTCTCCAAAGAGTAAAGCCCTAGCTCCCTTAATCTCTGATCATAATGCATACTTTCTAAACCAGGCAGTATCCTGGTAAATCTCCTCTGTACCCTTTCCAATGCTTCCACATCCTTCCTATAGTGAGGTGACCAGAACTGGTCAGGGCATCAAAGGGTTGAGAAGATTAATGAATCAGCCATGATGGAATGGCAGAGCAGACTCGATGGGCCAAATGGCCTAATTCTGCTCCTATATCTTAGGGTCTTAAATTAGTGAATGGAAACAGGCCTTTTGCCAATTATTAGTATCCAATTACCCAAGTCCTACCTTAATCCTAAATTTTCAGCAAATTCCCCCAGATTACACTCAGTTTACAGCGGTCAATTAACCAACCAACGTGTACATATTTGGGATGTGTGAGGAAACGGGTGCACAGGGGAAATCCCAGGCAGTCACGAGGGCAGCCTGCAAACTACCCACAGACAGCAGCCGCATCTGGATTGAGTGCAGATCTCCGATGTTGTGAACTACTGGCTCTATCGCCATGCTTTTCAGCACAACCAGTGGATCCAATCAGCTCTAGTTCAAGTTTGTTATCGTGTATACTGTCAAACGAAACAAAGTTCATCTGGACCAAGATGTACAACACAGGTCATATAACTCACACCCAATACGTAAAGTAATATTACCACAAATAAACTAACAAATAATAAACTATATTCCAGAAGACAGACATTCAGCATAAGGTCATGAAGAAATCAAGGCAGCGCCTCTGCTACCTTCGCAATTTGTCAAGATTCAGCGTGACATCTAAAACTTTAACAAACTTCGATAGATGTGTAGTGGAGAGTATATTGACTGGTTGTATCACAGCCTGGAATGCAAACACCAATACCCTTGAACAGAAAATCCTACAAAATGCAGTGGATGTGGCCCAGTCCACCACAGGTAAAACCTTCCCCACAACTAGCAGATCTACACAGAGTGTTGTTGCAGGAAAGCAGCACCCCCTCACCAGGGACTGTCAGCACCCCTCACCAGGGACTCTCACCACCCCGGTCACCAGGGACTGTCAGCACCCCTCACCAGGGACTCTCACCACCCCGGTCACCAGGGACTGTCAGCACCCCTCACCGGGGACTCTCACCACCCCCACCAGGGACTCTCATCACCCATCACCCATCACCGGGGTCTCTCAGCACCCATCACCAGGGACTCTCACACCCATCACCGGGGTCTCTCACCCACCCATCTCCAGGGACTCTCACCACCCCATCACCCATCACCGGGGTCTCTCAGCACCCATCACCAGGGACTCTCACCACCCATCACCCATCACCGGGGTCTCTCAGCACCCATCACCAGGGACTCTCACCACCCTGGTCATCAGGGACTGTCAGCACCCCTCACCGGGGACTCTCAGCACCCATCACCAGGGACTCACCCACCCATCTCCAGGGACTCTCACCACTCCATCACCCATCACCGGGGACTCTCACCACCCCCCACCAGGGACTCTCATCACCCATCACCCATCACTGGGGTCTCTCAGCACCCATCACCAGGGACTCTCACCACCCATCACTAGGGTCTCTCACCCACCCATCTCCAGGGACTCTCACCACCCCACCACCCATCACTGGGGACTCTCAGCACCCATCACCAGGGACTCTCACCACCCATCACCCATCACCAGGGACTCTCAGCACCCATCACCGGGGTCTCTCACCCACCCATCACCCTTCACCAGGGACTCTCAGCACCCATCACCGGGGTCTCTCACCCACCCAACACCCCTCACCAGGGACTCTCACCACCCATCACCGGGGTCTCTCACCCACCCATCACCCCTCACCAGGGACTCTCAGCACCCATCACCGGGGTCTCTCACCCACCCATCACCCCTCACCAGGGACTCTCACCACCCATCACCGGGGTCTCTCACCCACCCAACACCCCTCACCAGGGACTCTCACCACCCATCACCCCTCACCGGGGACTCTCAGCACCCCGGTCACACTCTCTCTTCGCTCCTGCCATCAGGACCCACACCACCAGGCTGATTCAGAATCATGTCTAATATCACCGGCAGATTTGGTGAAATCTGTTAACTTAGCGGCAGCTGTACAATGCAATTCATGGTATGTCACCATATAAAATAGTTAATTTTAAAATAGTGCAAAAACAGAAATAATTTTTTAAAAGTGAGGTAGTGTTCACAGGTTCAATGTCCATTTCGAAATGGGATGGCAGAGGGGAAGAAGCTGTTCCTCAAACTCTGAGTGTGCCTTCAGGCTTCTGTACCTCCTTCCTGACGGTATCAATGAGAAGAGAGCATGTTCTGGGTGATGGGGGCCCTCAATGATGGAGAACGCCTTCCTGAGGCACCGGTCCTTGAAGATGTCCTGGATACTACAGAGGCTAGTACCCAAGATGGAGATGACTACTTCCACAAAGCTTTGTAACTTTCGATTCTGTGCAGTAGCCAACCGCCGCGCGCGCGCGCACACACACACACACACACACACACACACCAGACAGTGATGCATCCTGTCAGAAAACTCTCCATGGTACATCTGTAGAAGTTTTCAAATGTTTTAGATGATAAATCACTTGAGCTATGTCTAGCCACACAGTCATGGGTATAGAGAGAGTAGAGCCGTGGGCTAAGCACACACCCCTGAGGTGCACCAGTGTTGATCGTCAGCGAGGAGTTTATATTATTACCAATCAGCACAGATATTCAGTTTTCTGGTTAGGAAGTTAAAGATCCAATTTGCAAGGGAGGTACAGAGGCCCAGTTTTTGTAGCTTATTGATCAGGACTGTATGAATGATGGTGTGAAACATTGCGTTATGGTCTGACATAGCAGCCTGACATAGGTGTTTGTATAGTCCAGGTGATATAAGGCTGTGTGATGAGCCATTGAGATTGCGTCTGCCGTAGACCTATTGTGGAAGAACAGTTACTACCCCCCAACCAACAGCTCTTGAATCAAAGCATAACTTCACTCAAATTCAGTTGCCCCACCACTAAACTGTTCCCTTTGGACTCACCCTCAACGACACTTCACCTCATGTTCTCGATATTTATTGTTCACTTATTTATTGTTATAATTATTTGTTGTTCTTTCTTTTTGTATTTCCCCAGTTTGTTGTTTTTGGAACTCTGGATGTCTGCCCTGTTTATGCAGTCCTTCATTGATTCTATTATGATTATTGTACTTATTGAAGAAGCCCACAAGAAAACAATCATATATTTGATTTGATAATACATTTACTCTGAACTTTGAGGTGCATTTACAACAGAAGTGAAAAAGTAAGCAGTGCAATGTTAGTGGTGCTTCATACGTGACAAGATCTGGGTGATTATCGTTCGGTAATCTTATTCCATGCACATGTATCAGCAAAGGAAAAACACCCATTCAGCAGTTTAAAACGTTTCTCATGGTAGAATTTTCTTCACCAAAATGTCACAAACATTTCCCTTTGGTCAGCCGCTAAATTTAACTTCCTGGACATTAAATGGTGAAAATGTTCCCTTCTCATGAATTGAACAGTTAATGTCTTTATTTGTGTTGATTATAAATAGGTTTCATCTTGAGACTGGTTGCAGTCGGTCAGCTCTGCTGTAAATAGTGCCCACAGCTAGAAGCTGTATTGACAGTCTGTAAGATCGAGGTGATTCATCAGGCTCTGTGACACTGTTTATCAGTGCCATTTATGTCACTTCAGGAAAAAGTTTTTATCTGCAGGTCAGCTGACAGTCCCAATAAAATACCTCCAAATAGACCCTAAGACCTAGGAGCAGAATTAGGCCATTCAGCCCAATGAGTCTGTTACCGTATAACAATTACAGCACGGAAACAGGCCATCTCGCCGAACTCTTACTCTCACCTAGTCCCACTGGCCTGCACTCAGCCCATAACCCTCCATTCCTTTCCTGTCCATATGGCTGTCCAATTTTACTTTAAACAACAACATCGAACCTGCCTCTACCACTTCTGCTGGAAGCTCGTTCCACACAGCCACCACTCTCTGAGTAAAGAAGTTCCCCCTCATGTTACCCCTAAACTTTTGTCTAACTCTCAACTCATGTCCTCTTGTTTGAATCTTCCGCACTCTCAATGGAAAAAGCCTATCTACGTCAACTCTATCAATCCCCCTCATAATTTTAAATACCTCTATCAAGTCACCCCTCAACCTTCTACGCTCCAAAGAATAAAGACCCAACTTGTTCAACCTTTCTCTGTAACATAGGTGCTGAAACCCAGGTAACATTCTAGTAAATCTTCTCTCTACTCTCTTTATTTTGTTGACATCTTTCCTATAATTCAGTGACCGGAACTGTACACAATACTCCAAACTTGGCCTTACCAATGTCTTGTACAATTTTAACATTACATCCCAACTCCTATACTCAATGCTCTGATTTATAAAGGCCAGCATACCAAAAGCTTTCTTCACCACCCTATCCACATGAGATTCCACCTTCAGGGAACTATGCACCATTATTCCTAGATCCCTCTGTTCTTCTGCAATCTTCAATGCCCTACCATTTACCATGTATGCCCTATTTTGATTAGTCCTACCAAAGTGTAGCACCTCACATTTATCAGCATTAAACTCCATTATACATTACACCATTCCATCACAGCTGATTTATTATCCCTCTCAACCCCATTCTCCTGCCTTCTCCCTGTAAACCTCTGATGCACTGACTAATCAAGAATCTATCAACTTCCGCTTTAAATATACCCAATGACTTGGCCTCCACAGCCGTCTGTGACAATGAATTCTACAGATTCACCACCCTCTGGCTAAAGAAATACCTTCTCATCAGGGTGCACAACACAGTTCATATATAGGCATCCGTTAGTCTCGTGAGACCATGGATTTGCGCCTTGGAAGGTTTCCAGGGCGCAGGCCTGGGCAAGCTTGTATGGAAGACCGGCAGTTGCCCATGCTGCATGTCTCCCTTCTCCATGCCACCGATGTTGTCCAAGGGAAGGGCATTAGGACCCATACAGCTTGGCACCGGTGTTGTCGCAGAGCAATGTGTGATTAAGTGCCTTGCTCAAGGACACAACATGCTGCTTCAGCCAAGGCTTGAACTAACGACCTTCAGATCACTAGACAAATGCCTTAACCACTTGGCCATGCACCAACACAGTTCATATAACTCACTCAGAACTGTACACATGTATACCAACAAGTGAAACAATGTTCCTCCGGACCAGGGTGCATAACACAGTGCATGAAAGTCATATATAAAACACAAGTAATGATAGGAGAAGACAGGAGGGGGAGAGATGGAGCCAGGAGCTGGACAGGTGATTGGCAAAAGGGATACGAGAGGATCATGGGACAGGAAGTCCGGGGAGAAGGAAAAGGAGGGGGGGGAACCCAGAGGATGGGCAAGGGGTATAGTCAGAGGGACAGAGGGAGAAAAAGGAGAGAGAGAGAGAAAGAATGTGTGTATATAAATAAATAACGGATGGGATACGAGGGGGAGGTGGGGCATTAGTGGAAGTTTGAGAAGTCAATGTTCATGCATATCTGTGTTGTTTTTTTACTGATATTCTGTATAGGTTTGTTGACTAGTATGTGTGAGAACTGGGCATATCAAGCCGTGGGGGTGGGGGGGGGGGTCTCTTTATTCTGTGAATGTGTTCTTGTATGTAACTGTTGGTAATGCATTTTAGCACCTTGCCCCAGAGAAAAGCTGTCTTGTTTGGCTGTATTCATGAGTATTCATGTTTGGTTGAATGACAATTAAACGTGAATTCAATTGTGCTAGAAACTTGTTACCAACAGCACACAGCACATTGCACACATTACAACAAGCACATATAGTTACAATGGTAGAACAGTCACAAAGGGAAAAAAAATAATATACAGGTCAACCTTCACTAATCTGACCACCTGTAATCCAGTTCCTTCGATAATCCAGCACTGATTGTGCTTAACTTGATCCTGCTGTAATTCAGTATTTTCACTGATCCGGCACTCCTCAGGTCCCAATGGTGCTGGATTAGTGAAGGTTGACTTGTAGTCCAATTTCCTGAGTTGTCCTGGTCCACTTTGTTCTTCCACCAATGAACACCGGAGGGCAGCACCGAGCGAACACCGGAGAGCAGCACTGAGCGAACACCAGAGGGCAGTACTGAGCCAACACTGGAGTGCAGCACTGAGTGAACACCAGAGGGCAGTACTAAGCCAACACCAGAGAGCAGTACTGAGTGAACACCAGGGAGCAGCACCAAGTGAACACAGGGGAGTAGCACCGAGTGAACCCAGGGGAGCAGCACCGAGTGAACACCGGAGGGCAGCACCGAGCGAACACAGGGGAGCAGCACCGAGCTAACACTGGAGGGCAGCACCAAGCGAACACTGGAGGGCAGCACCAAGCGAACACCGGAGGGCAGCACCAAGCGAACACCGGAGGGCAGCACTGAGCAGACACCGGAAGTTGGCACACTTTGCCTCCTGCCAATCAGCCACTGCTTTATCCATGCTAGAATCTTTCCCATAATACCATGGGCTCATAGCTTGTTAAGCAGCCTCATGTGTGGCACCTTATCAAAGTCCTTCTGAAAATCCAAGTACACTACATCAACTGATTCTCACCAATGATTGACTGAACAGGAGGGTTGTGTGGCTACCGTGGAACCGGCAGAAGGTGGCACATTTTTATCTTTGGTCACGAGTTGGGAGGTGTTTATATTATAGCCTAAGCAAATAGCAGCATTGCCTTTGGTAGATGGTGTATACAGCAGCCACAGCGTGCCCATACTGGAGGGAATGAAAGTTTAGGGTGGGTATAAATCAGGCCGGTGGAGGGGGGGGGTGCTATGCCATGGGGCCAAGCTTCTGGAGATGGATTCACCCAGGACATTCAGAATCAAAATCAGGATTATTATCACTATATATATGTCAGTAAATATGTTGCTTTGAGGCAGCAGTAGTACACATGAATATGACTGGAAATCACATTTCACAGTATAGATAAAAGAAATAGATAGTGCAAAGAGAGCGCGGTGGTGAGGTAGTGTTCATGGGTTCATTGTCCATTCGGAAATCTGATTGTGGAGCGGAAGGAGCTGTTCCTGAAACATTGAATGTGAGTCTTCGGGCTCCTGTATCTCCTCCTTGTTGGTAGCAATGAAGAGACGGCACGTCCTGGGTGGTGAGAGTCCTTCATGATGAATGCCACGTTCTCGAGGCACCAGCTTTGGCACGTCCTCGATGTTGTGGAGGCTGGTGCCCGCGATGGAGCTGGCTGAGCTTATAACCCCCCTGCAGCTTTTCCCGCTCCTGTGCTGTGGCCCTTCTAGACCAGGAGCTGATGCAGCCAGTCAGAATGCTCTCCACAGCACATCCATAGAAATGTGCAAGAACCTTTGGTGACATACCAAATCTCCACAACCTCTGAATGAAATATAGATGCTGTTGTGCCTTCTTGAACTCTGGCTCTGTCACGGGCACCAGCCTCCCCAGCATCCAGGACACCTTCGAAAGGCAATGACTCAAAAAGGCAGCATCCATCGTTAAGGACCCCCATCACCCAGGGCATGCCCTCTTCTCACTGTTACCATCAGGGAGACACAGCAGCCTGAAGGCACGTACATACGTTTCAGGAACAGCCTTTCCCCCTCTGTCATCAGATTTACAATGGACAATGAAGCCATGACACTACCTCAGTATTTTTTCTCTCTTAATGCACTAGTTATTTAATTTAATTTCCTTTTCCTGTGTGTACTTCTTACTATACTTTATAGTTTTTAATTATGTATTACAATGTACTGCTGCTGCTGCAAAATGACAAATTTCAGGACATATGTCAGTGATATAAGACCATAAGGTATAGGAGCAGAATCAGGCCATTTGGCCCATCATGTCTGCTCCACCATTTCATCATGGCTGATCCATTTTTCCTCTCAGCCCCAGTCTCCCGCCTTCCCCCCACTCCCCTGTATTCTTCATGCCCTCACCAGTCAAGGATCTATCAACCTCTGCCTTAAATATACATAAAGACTTGGCCTCCATAACTACCCGTGGCATCAAATTCCATAGATTCGCCACTTTCTGGCTAAAGAAATTCCTCCTCATCTCCATTCTAAAAGGACGCCCCTCTATTCTGAGGCTGTCTCCTCTGGTCTTAGACTCTCCCACCAAAGGAAATATCCTCTCCTCATCCACTCTATCAAGGCCTTTCACCATTCGATAGGTTTCAATGAGGTCATCCTCATTTAAAAGCCCAAGATTAATCTTCAGAGATGTTGAGATGTGTGAAGTTGAAGCTCAGTGAATTTGAGAGTATTCCATTACATTCCTGACTTGTACTGGAATCATTGAGTAACACAGCATGCAAAGGGGCCAAGGAATTCATCCAAGCTGATGGAAATGTTTTTTTTGATGGGTGTGTCTAATTCAAGTTTAATTGTCATTCAACCATACACATGAATGCAGGCAAACGCAACAGTGTTCCTCTGGGGCCAAGCAGTAAAACACAGACCCAAGTCACACACCGCTCACATAATTACGATAGCAGAAAAAACATATAGTTACAAAAAAATTATATCGTCTGACTCCCTGAGTGTCACGGCCTGTAGATTGATGGTGCATGGATGTTGTCCTGGAGCCATGTTTCTGCAAGAACGAGCACACAGCAGTTCATTATCACACTGCAGACAAACGCAATCCAGCTGGACTTCTTCCGAGTGAACACTGGGGGGCAGCACTGATGGGTGGGGCCAGCACCGGACAGCTGAGGCAACGCAGTCCCCCTGGTCTTGCCAATGAACCAGTGAACTGGACCAGGGTGACTCAGGAGTTAAAACATTTACGCTGGAATTCACAGCCCTCAGGTAGACATTTACATGGCTGGTGCAGTGAGTCAGTGCTGGTTGTCGAGTTGTTGATAAATGTAAAGTAAATTTGTAATCAAAGTATGCATTTGTTACCATTTACACCTCATACTCCATCTTGGTAGCCTCCAAACTGACAGCGTAAATACTGATTTCTCCATCTTCTGGTAATCACTCCCCTCTGTTCCCCCTCACCCCTTCTCTTCTCCTCACCTGCCCACCACCTCCCTCTGGTTCCCCTCCTCCCACGGTCCACTCTCCTCTCCATCCAATTCATTCTTCTTCCGCCCTCTCCCCATAGTTTCCTCCCAGAGTCCAAACACACACCGAAGAGGTAAATTGTCACAAGGTTATGTCAGGGTTAATTAGGGTTGCTGGGGCAGTGTGGCTTGAAATTGTGGAAGGGTTTATTCCATGCTGTATCGCTGAATAAATGAAATAAATAAAGTTATCTTTTCCAGCAATTACCTTCCCCACTCACCTTCACCCTCACCTGGTGTCACCCATCACCTCCCAGCTTGTACTTCCTCACCTCCCCCACCTTATTCTGGCTTTTCTCCCCTCCTTTCCAGTCCTGATGAAGTGTCTTGTCTCGAAACATTGATCAACACTGGTGCACCTCAGGGGTGTGCGCTTATCCCACACATCTACTCTGTATATACACATGACTGTGTGGCTAGGCATAGCTCAAATACAATCTATAAATTTGCTGACCATACAATCATTGTTGGTAGAATCTCAGATGAAGACAAGAGGGCGTACAGGAGTGAGGTATGCCAACTAGTGGAGTGGTGTCGTAGCAACAACCTGGCACTCAACGTCAGTAAGACGAAAGAGCTGATTGTGGACTTCAGGAAGGGTAAGATGAAGGAGCACATACCAATCCTCATAGAGAGATCAGCAGTGGAGAGAGTGAGCAGTTTCAAGTTCCTGGGTGTCAAGATCTCTGAGGATCTAACCTGGTCCCAACATATCGATGTAGTTATAAAGAAGGCAAGACAGCGGCTATACTTTATTAGGAGTTTGAAGAGATTTGGCATGTCAACAAATACACCCAAAAACTTCTATAGATGCATTGTGGAGAGCATTCTGACAGGCTGCATCACTGTCTGGTCTGGAGGGGCTACTGCACAGGACCGAAAGAAGCTGCAGAGGGTTGTAAATTTAATCGGCTCCATCTTGGGTACTAGCCAGGGTCAAACTTTAGGCAGGGCTAGGCTGGGCTGCAGCCCAGGGGCCAGAGCTACAGAGGGGTCCAAAATAGGTAGCTATTATCATGGCGGATGATACAAGAGTGGAGCACAGAAAAGAAAAAAAGAAACAAGAAAAAGACCATGAGAAAGAAGCATTTAAAAAGACATTGAAATTAACAGGATTGTTTAAACCTGTTCTCGATGATGCAGCAGTACCATCGCTCTTGTCACAGTCTGAGACCGGTGGACAAATGGAGACTTGTTCAACTGCTTGACGCTAGCACCAGCGTTAGCACAAGACCACCGTCCTTGCCACAGTCAGCAGCCAATGTTGAAGAGGCAGAGAGCATGACTTCGAGATTCCCGACCACAGAGGCCTCCGAACAACCAAGTCGGGCCGCCATTAATGTTAACGTTACCGCTACTGAGGATCCTACAGCACTGATCCTGCTCGCTGGCGAAAGGAAACGTTAGGTGATTCAGTCCGAGCATACTGGGCTGAGAAAGGGCCGGAGTCCTGCCAGGATAAGGATGTGGATATCAAAGCTTCGGAACGAGTATACACACAGCAGAGACGTTTTTTCTCCAAATTTCACTTCAAACGCAAGATTGTAAATGGTGAGTACATATCAAGGCAATGGCTCTTATATTCCCCTTCCACCGGCTGTGTGTTTTGTTTCTTGGAACAGTGGGTGCCATGTGCAGCACACACATTGAATCGCGTTGGAATCAACAGTGTCAACTGTTGTGTTCAAACAGCTGATTTTTTAAGCTTCGTGCAGAATGTGTTCGACTTCTGCTCCAAGTCAACTTCGAGGTGGAAAGTGATGACCGCAGGACTTCAGCCTAATGCGAACAAGCGCATTGAAACTCTGAACATGCAGAAGCCACACAAGCAGTGCGCAGAAATTATGCCAATATTGAAGATTTGTTAAGGAGCATTGCAGATGACATTAATCAGAATGTGGCATCTAGAAGTGAAGCAAGGTCACTATACAAAAAAAAGGACAAGCATGAGATAGTTTTTCTGAGCAAATTGTGGCATTGCATTCTTCAGTGCTTTGAAAGTGCAAGTGTTGCATTGCAAGCTGTAAATCTAGACCTGTGTGATGCTGTGGATTTGGTGAGATCACTATGGAGATACATAGCAAGCTTGCGTGATCAATTTGATACTTTTGAGACCCAAGCTAAAACTATGTCTCCAACAGTCTCACAAGTGTACAAAGAAGACACCCAACGAAAAAGAAAATGTAAAGCCTTTCTGGGTGAATCCACAACATCTGATGTTGGCTTGTCAGCCAGGGAAAATTCTCAGCTACTGTTTTTTTGGCCGTGATGGATAGATTACTTGCAGAAATTGATTGCAGATTTGCATCACCTTAACAACACATTTGGCATCCTAAACAATACCCCTTCTCTCTCTGTACAAGATCTGCGGAGGAGAGCATCTGATCTTCAAAGCAGATATTCAGCTGACCTGGAGCTAGACTTTGTGGAGGAGATTGTCCATTTCAGGGAATTTGTAAGTGGCAAAGATATTTAATCCGCAATAGAGCTTTTATGCTTCCTCAGAGAAAAAAAATTTGCAGGTCATCTTCCCAAACGTAAGCATTGCTTTGAGGCTTTACCCGACTCTCCCTGTCACAAATAGTCATAGTCATACTTTATTGATCCCGGGGGAAATTGGTTTTCATTACAGTTGCACCATAAATAATAAATAGTAATAGAACCATAAATAGTTAAATAGTAATATGTAAATTATGCCAGTAAATTATGAAATAAGTCCAGGACCAGCCTATCGGCACAGGGTGTCTGACCCTCCAAGGGAGGAGTTGTAAAGTTTGATGGCCACAGGCAGGTATGACTTCCTATGACGCTTTGTGTTACATCTCGGTGGAATGAGTCTCTGGCTGAATGTACTCCTGTGCCCAACCAGTACATTATGTAGTGGATGGGAGATATTGTCCAAGATGGCCTGCAACTTGGACAGCATCCTCTTTTCAGACACCACTGTGAGAGAGTCCAGTTCCATCCCCACAACATCACTGGCCTTATAAATGAGTTTGTTGATTCTGTTGGTGTCTGCTACCCTCAGCCTGCTGCCCCAGCACACAACAGTAAACATGATAGCATTGGCCACCACAGACTCGTAGAACATCCTCAGCATCGTCCGACAGATGTTAAAGGACCTCAGTCTCCTCAGGAAATAGAGACGGCTCTGACCCTTCTTGTAGACAGCCTCAGTGTTCTTTGACCAGTCCAGTTTATTGTCAATTCATATCCCCAGGTATTTGTAATCATCCAACATGTCCACACTGACCCCCTGGATGAAAACAGGGGTCACCGGTACCTTAGCTCTCCTCAGGTCTACCACTAGCTCCTTAGTCTTTTTCACTTTAAGCTGCAGATAATTCTGCTCACACCATGTGACAAAGTTTCCTACAGTAGCCCTGTACTCAACCTCATCTCCCTTGCTGATGCATCCAACTACGGCAGAGTCGTCCGAAAACTTCTGAAGATGACAAGACTCTGTGCAGTAGTTGAAGTCCGAGGTGTAAATGGTAAAGAGAAAGGGAGACAAGACAGTCCCCTGTGGAGCCCCAGTGCTGCTGATCACTCTGTCGGACACACAGTGTTGCAAGCACACGTACTGTGGTCTGCCAGTCAGGTAATCAAGAATCCATGATACCAGGGAAGCATCCACCTGCATCTCTGTCAGCTTCTCCCCCAGCAGAGCAGGGCGGATGGTGTTGAACGCACAGGAGAAGTCAAAAAACATGACCCTCACAGTGCTTGCTGGCTTGGCCAGGTGGGCGTAGACATGATTTAGCAGGTAGACGATGGCATCCTCAACTCCTAGTCGGGGCTGGTAGGTGAACTGGAGGGGATCTAAGTGTGGCCTGACCATAGGCTGGAGCAGCTCCAGAACAAGTCTCTCCAGGGTCTTCATGATGTGGGAGGTCAATGCCACCGGTCTGTAGTCATTGAGACCGCTGGGGCGCGGCGTCTTCTGCACAGGGACGAGGCAGGACGTTTTCCACAGTACAGGAACCCTCCAGAGCCTCAGGCTCAGGTTGAATACATGGTGAAGTACTCCACATAGCTGAGGGGCACAGGCTTTGAGCACCCTGGTACTGACACCATCCGGTCCTGCAGCCTTGCTTGGGTTGAGACGTTTCAGCTGTCTTCTCACCTGTTCAGCCGTGAAGCCCACCATGGTGGTTTCGTGTGGGGAAGGGGTATAGTCATGAGCGCAGGGTGGGGGACTGTGAGGAGGGGTAGGAGGGGAGAGTGGAACATGTGTTGATTGGGGGCCGATAACAGATGGCTCATGTGGGGGTTGGGCAGGGGTCACAATGTGAAATCTGTTAAAGAACAGGTTAAGTTCATTATCCCTGTCCACACTGCCCTCAGCTGCTCTGTTGCTAGTTTGCCGGAACCCAGTGATGGTCCTCATCCCCCTCCAGACCAAATGCAAGTGGAAAGCGATCTTTCTCCAAACTTAAGCTAGTGAAGAACAGGCTCAGATCCACAATGGGACAGGACAGGCTGAATCCTCTTACTCTGATGTCACTTGAAAGTGATCTTGTTCGGAAACTGGATTTTAGTGATCTGATCAAGGACTTTGCTGTGAAGAAATCCAGAAGTACTAGGCTTTAATTTTGAAAAACAAGCATCTGACTTTGTAAATATCTAGGTTTGTGTGTCAGTGCTGTTCCTGTTTTTGTGGCAATAGGCTAACAGTTGACTGTTTACAAACCTAGTAAGTAATAAGTGGTCTTTACTCTGCAAGCCACACAGTACAGCAATAGGTTAGTATGTGCTAGATCTCATTTTTCAAAGTATTGGAGTATTGTCAAGTTTCCTAGTTTGCCATAGTGCCATCTCTCTTGGCCTTTTTGTCTCTCATTTCCATTTTACTTTCTCAGAACACACAGTTGAGGAAAATACCCAGATAAAAATGCTTTGGCATTGTTTGAGAGATAAGGCCTATGGTATGTGCAGCAATAGCTAAATAAAGATTTAAGATTGGGCACATCATACTTCATCTCCCTCATAACTTTACTAAGCCAACTAAGCCTAGGTCAATTTTTCAGTGCTTTAGATGCTGTCCTTCAAACTAAGAACCTGCATTACTTTCTGCCCTCCCTCTTAAGGCCTGTAAGTTTATAGCCTACGTATTGTACTAATCCAATGTCTTGGTCCACAGCTTTGATATTTAGACCAGTACGAACTTTGCTCTTGTTCTTGCCTTTTTTTGCTTGGTACAGCAGCATTTTATGGTGCCCACAGGGGTCCATCAGGGCCTCCAGCCCAGGGGCCCCGGCCCTGGTACTAGCCTACGAAGTACTCAGGACACCTTCAAGGACTGGTGTCTCAGAAAGGCAGCATTTATTAGTAAGGTCCTCCAGCACCCAGGGCATGCCCTTTTCTCACTGTTATCATCAGGTAGGAGGTACAGAAGCCTGAAGGCACACACCCAGTGATTCAGGAACAGCTTCTTCCCCTCTGCCAACTGATTCCGAAATGGCATTGAACCCTTGGACATTACTTCACTTCTTAAATGTATATTATTTCTGTTAAGTATGACTACTATTCAATATACGTATACTGTAATTTATTTACTTATTTATTATTTTTAAATGTTGGTTTTTCTTCTAAACTATGTATTGTATTGAACTGCTGCTGCTGTTAACAAATTTCACGACACATGCCAGTGATAATAAACCTGATTCTGACTGTTTATTCCTTTCCACAGATGCTGCCTGACCTGGGAAGTTCCTCCAGTATTTTGTTTGTGTTGCATTGGTGCAGTTCGCCTTGATTGCTGCAGGTCGCGCGTGCGCACAGCTGCCCGTCCCGGCAGGCGGGGGCGGGTCCGCTTGACGTCACACGCCGTTGCCGCTGACGCAGCGCCGGGGCCGCATTCGCCATTTTGGTTGTTGCCCGGGCGCCTGGACCGAGTTTCTCGGAACTCTCGGGGTCGTTGGTCTGTTCGTCCGTCTGCTCTTTTACCCGGCTCCGCTCCCTGCTTCGGCCAGTTCACTGCGGCCCGACGATGTCTCCTTCTTGAGAGGCCCGCTCGCTGCTCCAGCGCCCGGATTGTCGTTTCCCCCTCCCCACCGCCCACCCACTCCCGAGACATGGTGCCCAATGAGGAGAACCGGCTGTTACCCCGGGAGGTGAGGCCTGGTACCGGGGACAGGGCGAGGGATGGATGGAGGGAGGTGTGGGGTTAGAGGGTGAGGAAGGAGATGGGTGGGGATAGGGAGAGGAGAAGGTGTGTTGGGGAAGGAGAGTGTAGTGTGAGGCAGTGGGGGGAAAGGATGATGGGCAGAGTATGTTGTTGGGGAAGGAGGCAGGCAGTGAGAGGGAGAAGGAGAGTGGAGGCAGAGGGAGGAGGGGTGGGGGAGGGTATGAGGGGGAAGATGGGTGGGGAGGAGGGGAATGATGCAGTGTGATGTAGGGCGAGAGGGAGTGGGGGTTTGGGAGGGTATGGTGGGTGGGGAAGATGCAAGGAGAGGGTGGGATGGTGGCGAGAAAGGGTTAAGGCAGGGTGACGGTGGGTGGAGGAACACGGATAGGGGAGAATAAGGAGGGGGATAGTGTTGGGGAGGTGTAGGGCCAAGGAGAGAGTTAAAAGGATGAGGGAAGAGGCTGGAGGTGGGTGATGGGAGAGTGGCTAAGAGATTCAGAAGCAAAGAGGGATCGAGGTGAAGAGGAGGAAGGGGGCAGAGGAGTAGAGTGGGTAATGGAGACGAAGAGGCCATCGGAATGCTTTAGCGGAACCATAGACAAACTAGTTGGTGCAATGAGGGGAGAGGGGTTTTGAATATGTGTGTTGGCTTGAGTGGGCAAATGGGGAAGGAGGTGGCAGAGCTGAGGGGTGAGGGGTTGGGTTGGATGGGAAAGAGTATAATGTGTGTAGGAAGGTTGTAGAGGTGGATGTGTAGGGGCATCGCTATCTTTACCTTCCCTCACATCTCTGCCCAATTTGAAGATAGTTTACAAGATACTAAGATATATAATATTCCTTGTCAAGTGAAGGGAGATGTGCTTGTTCTCTTCTGCCTGAGGTGGACAGATTGCTCTGATTTAAGCCATGATTTATAAGCTATCTTTCTCTGCACTCTGGACTTGAGAATTGTTACAAATACAAATGCTGCCCGGTCCATCTCTCTCTTGAACAGATTTGTGTTGGGGTATATCTTTAAAAAAAGAGCATACAGCCCGGAGCCTGAATTTGATTGATTGCGTGAGCTGTGCGGTTGGCACGCCCTTCACTATGCACTTTGTTCTCGGGGTAGAGGGGAGGCACAGGCTCTCTCCATCACGTAAAGAAGCCCTTGGCTCGGATACAATTTCATTCTCCCATGGATTGTCAGTGTGCCTGCGTGCAATGTGTGTTGGTTTTGTTTTCTGTGTTACTGACAGCTGTCCACACGTGGTTTTGCAATAATGTTATGTGTTGAGTCGTTTCTAATGTTCTTTGGATTTGGCTCTTCAACACAGTGCTGTTGACACCCAGCTCCATGTAATTAATTTCTTTGTGCATTGATGTTTATGATAAAACAGTTTGGAAGTTGAAGTGTTCAAAGTGCTTGGCCACTTTTGAGGTCTGGTGTTTACCAAAGCCACTCCGCTTATTCCAGCATCTATATTTAATAACTCTACTGGTACACATATACTCACAGGATTGTAATTTTAGAATTAAACTCTGGAACTTAATATAATTTTTGTTTAGTACACTATGTGAATGAAAATTGTAATTTTAATTTGTATCATAGATTGGGTTGATGCAAAATATGCCGTATGTAATAACTGCATCAGCAGCTTTTCTGTTTTATAGCTCTCAGTGAATGTTAATTGTCCTTTCAATTGGCGTATTTCATGTTTTGACAGCAGCAGATGGCTGTGGGGTCCAAGTCATTGGATATCTTTAAAGTAGAGGTTGATGGGTTCTTGATTAGTCAAGGTGTCAAAGGTTACAGGGAGAAGGCAGGAGAATGGGGCTAAGAGGGATAATAAAACTGCCAGGATTGAATGGCTGAGTAGACTTGATGGGCCAAATGGCCTAATTCTGCTGCTATGTCCTGTAGTCTAACATCTGGGGTGGCACGATAGTGTAGCATTTAGCGTAACATTATTATTGTGCCAGTGATCTGGCTTCTATTCCGCCCTTGTCTGTAAGGAGTTTATACGTTTTTCCTGTGACTGTGGATTTCCTCTGGGTGCTCAAGTTTCCACCACAACACAAGGATGTACGGTTTGTCAGGTTAATTGGTCACAGGTGTAATTGGATGGTGTGGGCTCATTGGGCCAGAAGGGCCTGTTAACCTGCTGTAGCTCTAAATAAATAACATTACTATGTATACATTTTCTTTAAATTTGGCCAAGCATTGGTATATGGGAATTCTATAGATGGGTACATTGATCACAATGTGTAGAAGCCTGTTTCTGTATGAAATAATTCTGACTCTAGATTGATTCCTGAAATTAAGGGAGAAGTGTCTTTTGAGGGGGAAATGTAGAAGATTGCCCCATATTGCCAGCAATCCCGTTGTGGATTGTGTGTGGGAGTGACAAGATGCTATTGGATTGTTTTCCAAGGTTTTGGTTGAAGGTTCCCTATTTGGAATAAAAGTGAAAAAATTTCTTCACATGGAGGATTATAAATATTTGAAGTTGTTAATCCTGCAGAACTGTTAATGCTCAGTTTGAGTATATTTGTGGCTGAGTTTTTTTTTTATTTTAAAGGGAACCTAGTGGGAACATGGACGAGGCACAGGTTCAGCTATAAACTTCAAAGCATAAAAAGATAGAAGCTGGTGCTTTACAGTTCCAGCTGCACCATTCATTGAGACTATGGTTGTTCCTTAATACCATTTTCCTGCAGTCTCTAGATCACTTAGCATCCAGGCATTTATTGTTCTCAGTTTTAATGAGGTCAGTTTTTGAGACTTCACTGTACTCTGGAATGGAGAATTCCTAAGATTCACCGCCCTCTGAGTAAATAACTTAAATGGCAGAATCTCTGCTGAGACGTCAAGACTCCTCAGCAGAAGAAATGTCTTTCCTGCATCTATAAGCTTGAGATCCAGCAGCTGCTGCAAGTCCGTAGCAACACACACAAAATGCTGGAGGAACTCAGTAGGTCAGGCAACATCTGTGGGAATGAATAAATGGTCGATGTTTTGGGCCGAGACCCTTCACCCGGACTAGAAAGGAGGAGGAAAAAATCAGAATAAGCAGGGGAGGGGGAGGACACGATTGAAGATGATAGGAGAAGCCAGGTGGTTGGGGGAGGGGGAGGATGAAGTAAGAAGCTGGGAGTTGATAGATGAAATTAGCAAAGAGCTGGAGAAGAAGCACTCTGATAGAGGAGAGTGGACCATGGGAGAAAGGGAAAGAGGTAAGAAGCTAGAGTGGAGATTTGAAGGGGGAGAAAGTTGGTGGAAATCCTGGTAAAAGTTTCTCAGTCCGAAACATTGACTATTAATTTCCAAAGATGCTGCCTGATCTGCTAAGTTCCTCCAGCATTTTGTGCTTGCTGTCTTGCATTTAGCCTTGAGTCCAGTGAGGACTTTGGAAATTTTCTCAGTGTTGCTTCATTTTTATCTAAATTTTTAAGAATGCATACTAAGTCACCCCAATCTCTCATTAAAACATCAAACCTGTCGACCCTGGTACCATCTAGAATATCTTTGCAGCACTACGTCCATGGACATTATATTCTTGTAATAGTCAGGAGTCCACAGATATGGAAAATGTGCATCTAATAGATTGGCAAAGCAAGCTCAGGAGATAGATGGCATCTGGCTGTTTCTTTTATTCATGTGAGATGCAGCACTGAACAGGCCCTTCTGGCTCAGCAACCACCTATTTAACCTTTGCCTAATCACGGGACAATTTACAATGACCAATGTGCCTACTAACCAGAACGTCTTTGGACTGTGGGAGGAAACCAGAGCACCCAGAGGAAGGAATCCCATGTGTTCATATGGGGGTTTGGGGGGGTGGAAATGATGTCAGAATTGAACTTTGAACTCTGACCCCCTCCCCCTAAGCTGTGATACTGTTCTGCTAATCGCTATGCTCCCTTGCTGCCCATCAATTTGTTTTATCGGTACAGGATCAGTCCAAGTCAGCATGTATTTACGAAGGGGAAATCGTGCTCGACTAATCTTCTGAAATTTTTTGAGGATGTAACTATGAAAATGGACAAGGGACAGCCAGTGCATGTAGTGTACCTGGACTTTCAGAAAGCCTTTGATAAAGTCCCACATAGGAGATTAGTGGGCAAAATTAGGGCACATGGTATTGGGGGCAGAGTACTGACATGGATTGAAAATTGGCTGGCTGACAGAAACCAAAGAGTAGCGATTAACGGGTCCCTTTCGGAATGGCAGGCGGTGACCAGTGGGTACCGCAGGGTTCAGTGCTGGGACCGCGGCTGTTTACAATGTATATTAATGATCTAGATGAGGGAATTAAAAGTAACATTAGCAAATTTGCCGATGACACAAAGCTGGGTGGCAGTGTGAAATGTGAGGAGGATGTTTTGAGAATGCAGGGTGACTTGGACAGGCTGGGTGAGTGGGCAGATGCAGTTTAATGTGGAGAAATGTAAGGTTATCCACTTTGGTGGTAAGAACAGGAAGCCAGATTACTATCTAAATGGAGTCAAGTTAGGAAAAGGGGGAAGTACAACGAGATCTAGGTGTTCTTGTACATCAGTCACTGAAAGCAAGCATGCAAGTACAGCAGACAGTGAAGAAAGCTAATGGCATGCTGGCCTTCATAACAAGGGAGATTGAGTATAAGAGCAATGAAGTCCTTCTGCAGCTGTACAGGGCCCTGGTGAGACCACACCTAGAGTAGTGTGTGCAGTTTTGGTCTCCAAATTTGAGGAAGGACATTCTTGCTATTGAGGGAGTAGGGGATCTTATTGAAACATATAAGATTATTAAGGGATTGGACATGCTGGAGGCAGGAAGCATGTTCATACTGATGGGTGAGTCCAGAACCAGAGACCACAGTTTAAGAATAAGGGGTAGGCCATTTAGAACGGAGTTGAGGAAAAACTTTTTCACCCAGACAGTGGTGGATATATGGAATGCTCTGCCCCAGAAGGCTGTGGAGGCCAAGTCTCTGGATGCTTTCAAGAAAGAGATGGATAGAACTCTTGAAGATAGCGGAATCAAAGGTTATGGGGATAAGGCAGGAACTGGATATTGATTGTGGATGATCAGCCATGATCACAGTGAACGGCGATGCTGGCTCCAAGGGCCGAATGGCCTATTCCTGAGTCTATTGTCTATTGTGTGTGTATGTACATCGACAAACAATATAATGGTAAGTCATGAAAGTGGAAAATAGATCTCTGAAAAGAGAAGGCTTGCGTCCCTTGTTTATTTAGCTGGTCTGCATTTCAGTTTTGTCAATGCATCCAGTATAAGGGCAAGGAAATTGTGATGGTCCTTTGTAGTCACTGAGTTACACACTACAGAAACAGGCCATTCAGCCCAACTTGTCCAAGGTGCTGACCTGAATCTGGAGGAGCGGGGCCACAGGAGTTCCCTTCCCTCACTGTTCTCATCCACCTACTCCACTTCCCTACTTAGATCCACGCACACCTTCATCTCCTGTCAGGTTCCATCGTCGACATCCCTTTGTCACCTCCAGCCCCTTCCACTATTTCCACCGTTCTCTCCAATGTCTGCCGCTCATCCTCGCCTGGATCTATTTATCACTTGCCAACTCTCACCACACACTTTCACCACTGTATATAGCCTGTCTCTACTCACTCATTCAGACTAGATGAAGAGTCGTAACCTGGGCATTGTTGGATCTGACTGCTTAAATTTTTTCTTTGCAGCTTAACATTTGTCTGCTTGTATTTCAGTAGTTCTTGTATGCGTGTAACAGTTTAGTATGCGTATGTGCATGTTCAGTGTGTCCCCTGGAGGCTATACAAAAATGATTTTGGAAACTTCTCTCGGTACTGCATTATTTGAATAAGAGCTATCTCATTGGTTAATTTTTTTCTACAAATTTGAATGGAGTTTTCCTTTATGGGTATAAAATAGTTGGCCATGAGGCCAGCACCATGTTAGATCTTGGATCTTTCTTCTGTTCCTCCCTTTACTGAGTAGGCCTCTATCACTGTCCCTTTCAATTTTCTTTGTTTTATGAACACTTAATAAAATGACCATGAAGCAACACGTTTTGTGCCTTTCAATTTTTGTGACTTCTGAAAGAACCTTGGATTAAAACATTAGTCCAAGAATATCGACTAATTCCCTCAGCAGATGCTCCCTGTCCTCAGTTCCTTCTTTATATTTGCTATTCAGCTTTTCCCTTTCCTTGCTGAATTCAGAAATCTCATGATTACAGCTTTTTCTGACACTATCAGCCTTTTTCTTTGAACTAATATTACCTTCGGCTTTGCTTGATAGCCATTGTTGGACCACTTTCTCTGTTGTTGTAGGTTAATCAGCCACTGTAACTTGTCCGTAGCATGTCGTAGGTGAGTTACGGGACCTGCAGAAGTTGAGAAGAATGTTGTTCGTCCATCGTTGATGTCGATGAGGACCTCGACACCATATGATGGTGTCGAGACTAGCGCGTCATTTGGATTTAAGTGAGGGAGAGTTGCGCAGCGTCAGCCTCACTCTCTCTTCCCAATTCCCATCTGGATCCAGTGGCAAGACAGAGTCTAGACGGCTGGAGATGGGACTAGGCGCAGTGAATGACCAGGCCGTCTTCTGTGTCTTGTCCCGCTCTACACGTTCCACGACGCTTGCAGAGACCGCCTTCTTGACCGTTGGACCTTCCACTGGTCTCGTCTGCTCAATCTGCCGTAGTCTGTCTTCACATGCTGGGATAGACAACTCCCTATCTCACCGAGGGTTTGAGACCCGTCGGCTACCCTCACCTGGTTTAGCTGGCTTGTCGAAGCCGTTGCCCGGGGTGTGGCCGCTGTCGCATGCAAACAGCTACGGGGAGCCACAGGTGAGAGCTGAGTGCCAGGTGGGGACCAAAGGTGGACTAACCGCCCTGAAAAGGACGCGACATGTTCCCCCACCAGAGGTGCTACCCCTCCCTGACACCCCATACATAGAAGAATAGGAGATAGGACACAAAAGTGGGGAAATGGGATTGCTGTTTGTGTCGGTACAGATGATGGGCCAGAATAGTTGTGTCTAATGTTGTAAAGAACTTCGATATGGTGTAAGTGTGGTATTTGTAAACTATGTATTAATTGAAAAGGGATTCAGTGCTTTTGTGGCGAATATGATGAATAAACTCTTCTCGGGCTGCCAGCTGGGTATAAGCGATGATTATAACTGATGGTTTGATGACAAGTTCTGTTACCTTCAGGGATGTCATCATCCTTGATGAAAATGGCAAAGCTTGTCGTGGAAATATCAGTTTCAATCAATACCTGTACCTGGCTGGGACCCTGGAAGGGTTTATTCATAGCTGCTAATTATTTAAGTTTAAGTTCACATTTATTTTCATTTAACCATATATATGTATGCAGCAAAATGAAGCAGCACTCCTCTGGGACCACGGTGTAAAGCACAGCACATACAGCCACATAAAAAAATTAGCACAAGTCCCTGTGTAACTTAGCCTGAAGTTTGCTGGTGCATGGGATGTTGTCCTGGAGCCACATTTCTGATAGAACAAGCACTCAGTGGTTCTTCATCTTGCCCTGGTGTAACTGACTATTGCTATACTCAGATTTAAAAACCCAGGATTCAGATCGAATCGAATCGAATCACTTTCAATGTTGATGTAAAGTTCTATTATATTAACCTCATATGCCCTGAAGGCTTCTTCACTGCCTCAGTTCAACTTTAAGAAATTGGGGTCTGTTCTTGAAAGGGGATCTAATTGGGATATTTAAATTCACAAAGGGTCTAGATAGGGTAGAAAGTATTCCCATCGATGGAAGAGTTAGAAACTCTAGGACATGGAAGGAAATTGATTTCAAAAAGCATCTGGAGTCATGTTAAGAAAACTTCATGTGATTAGGATCCTGAATGCAATTGTTAAGAGATGTCATTAGGCAAATTAAATCACAGCAACCAAAAGTGGACTGGTAAATTCAAAAACTGAAGAACAATGGGAAGGGGATGGGAGTGCAGCTCTAGAATGCTCTCCCGAGAGCCATCATGAACTCTGCTATCACCTTTCTAAGGTTCTGCAAAATATTTAGCATTTCTTAAGACTCTTTCCTTCAATATTTCCAAGTATTCACTTTGAACTACATTTTTAGGTTCAAGTTTATTGTCATCTGACCCCCCCCCACACACACACACACACACACACACACACACACACACACACACACAACCAAATACTGTTCCTCAGGACCATGGTGCACCCACAAAACGTATATTATTCGCAGCACTCAAACCAAAATATTACCAGAAATAAGTTAATAAAATTTAATTCAAGTGTATGTGTGCAGCACAGGTGAACAGTCAACAGCTCACTGTCTTAGTGACAAGACCTCAGTAGTGGCAATGTATTCATTAGTCTCACAGCCTGAGGAAAGAAGCTTTTACCCTGCCTGGCAGTCCTGATGCTCCTGTATCCCCCTTCCTGGCGGTAGTTGGTCAAAGAGATTGTGGGATGGATGGTAGAGATCCTTGACAATGCTTCGGGCCCTTCATAATCACAATTCCAGATTCTTTGCAGGGAAATTGGGAGTACCTTCTGGAAAACTGGATTTATTGTAGATTTGCCATATGACTCTTGGCAACGGAATCACTAATTGTAAATATGTGATTTTTTGATCAGTGAGTTATTAAATGAGAGATATGGGTAATGCATTAATAAAAACATTTTACCTGTGTATAAAGAACAGGTTTGTAATTGAAGGAGAAAGGAAGACCATTTACTATCACATAGCAATAGTCTTTGCCGATTGTGTGTCTGTGACATTACTGTAACACATTCATTGCCCTTTAATCCATAGAGACCCATTATTTATTTACTGCCCCAGTGTGCAGCACAGCCAGGTGTTAATTATGTACAATTGCTGTTTTATTCTGACCCTCATCCTCACCGTGTCATTTGCTTAGTTATTCAGAATCAGCATTAATATCTTTGGTATGTGTCGTGAAATTTGTTTAGCAGTACATTGCAATGCTTAATAAAAACTAAATTACAATAAGTATATAAATTAAATTATGTGCTGCAAAAAAAAAAGAATAACAAGTGAGATAGCATACATGGGTTCATTGTCTATTTGGAAATCTAATGACAGAGGGGAAGAAGCTGTTCCTGAAATATTGAGTGTGTGTCTTTTGCCTCCTTGATGGTAGCAATGAGAAGAGAGCATATCCTGAGTGATGGGGGTCCTTACAGATGGATGCTGCCTTTTTGAGGCATTGCCTTTTGAAGGTGTCCTGAATGCTGGGGAGATTATTTCCCATGATGGAGCTGATAGTTTCTGTAGCTTCCCCCCACCCCACCTCCTCCCCATACCAGATGGTGATGCAACCGGTTAGAATGCTTCCCATGTACATTTGTAGAAATTTGTGAGTGTATGTGGTGGCATACCAAATCTCCTTAAACTCCTAATGAAATATAGCCATTGTTGTGCCTTCTTTACAGTTGCATCAATATGTTGGGCCCAGGATAGATTCTCAGAGGTGTTGATACCCAGGACAAAAAAAAAAGGCAATCCACCGGAGCCCAATGTCAGGCTGTCTTTCAGGAGGGTGAACCCTCATAAGGCAGCAAATCTGATATTGCTCTGGAAAGTTGTGCCAACCAACTGGCAGGTGTTTCAAGGACATATTTGACCTTTCATTGCTATGGTCAGAAGTTCCCACCTGCTTCAAAAGGACAACAATTATACCAGTGCTCAAGAAGAGCCGTGTGATCTGCCTTAATGACTATAGTCCAGTAGGACTCATATTTACGATGATGAAATACTTTGAGAGGTTGGTCATGGCCAGAATCAACTCCTGCCTCAGTAAGGACCTGGACTCGCTGCGATCTCAATGGTTCTTCACATGGTCTTAGATCACTACAAACACCTACGTCAGGATGCTGTTTGTTGATTGTAGCTCAGTGTTTAATACCATCATTCTTACAGTCCTGATCGATAAGCTGCGAAACCTGGGTCCCTGCACCTCCCTCTGCAATTGGATCTTTGACTTCCCAACCTGAAGACCACAATCTGTACAGATTGTTTATAATAACTCCTCGCTGACTATCAATACTGGTGCACTTTGAGAATGTGTGCTTAGCCCACTGCTCTACTCTCTATACTCGTGACTGTGTGGCTAGGCATAGCTCAAATGCCATCTGTAAATTTGCTGATGCTATAACTATTGTTGGCAGAATCGCAGATGGAGACGAGAGGGTGTACGGGAGCAAGATATACCAGCTAGTTGAGTGGTGTCATGGCAACAACTTTGCACTCAGTGTCAGTAAGACCTAAGTGCTGATTGTGGACTTCCTAGAGGGACCAGAAGTAGAGGGAGTGAGTAAATTCAAATTCCTGGGCGCCAAAATCTATGAGAATCTAACCTAGTCCCAGCATATTGATGTAGCTATAAAGAAGGCAAGACAGCAGCTATATTTGAAGAGATTTGATTTGTCACCTAAGACATTCAAACTTCTACAGATAAACCGTGGTGAGCATTCTGACAAGCTGTATCACTGTTTGGTATGGGGGGGGGGGTGCTCTGCACAGAATCAGAAGAACCTACAGATAGTTGTAAAATTAGTCAGCTCCATCCTGCGTACGAGCCTCTGTAGTATCCAAGGCGCCTTCAAGGAACAGTGTCTCAGAAAGGCGGAGCTCCTCCTTAAGGGCCCCCATCACCTAGGGCTTGCCCTTTTTTCATTGTTACCCCCAGGTGGGAGGTACAGAAGCCTGAAGGCACACACTCAGCGATTCAGGAACCCATGATCACGTTGTTGAGGAGTGTTGTCAAATTGTGTCGACTCATGATGACCCTATGGATAGTGTGGTTGTCGTGGCAAGATACTGAAGTAGATTGCCAGGCCTTTTTTCTGTGTAGATACTGCTGTTCCCTAGATAGTGGCATGAACATTACTTCACTTCCATTATTGTTTATTTCTGTTTATGCACTATTTTTAATTTAATATGCGTACATACTGTAATTGATTTTTTCCTCTATTATTGTGTATTGTTTTGTACTGCTGCTGCTAAGTTAACTAATTCTTGTAATTAGTAAGTCCTTTTGATGTTGCAAATGTACCCGAATTTGGCTGTTAGTTTTCTTGTAAAATGGGGGTTTATCAAAGTTCAAAGTAAATGTATTATCAAAATATGTATATGTCACCTTCTACTACCTTGGGATTCATTTTCTTGCAGGCATTAACAGGAAATTAAATGCAATAGAATTTATACAAAACCATAAATAATAAATAACCAATGTGCAAAAGGAGACAAATCGTACAAATAATAAAAAGGTAAATAAATAATACTGAATTGTGGATTCTATAGGTTCAGCATTGAGGTGTGTCAAACCCAGGAGCCTGATGGTTGAAGGGTAATAACTGTTTTTAAACCTGGTCGTGTGGGTACTGAAGCTGCTGTATCCCCTCCCTGATGGCAGCAGTGAGAAGACACGATGGCGTGGATGGTGGGGGTCCTTGAGGATGGATATTGCTTTCTTATGGCAGTGCTGCTGGTATATGTAAGCTATATTATGGTTTGCTGCTTCAAGTGTGGCTATGGAAATCACATGCTTTTATATTCACTGTTAAATTTTGAATTTTATTTATTACTGTCTATTTGTGTTCCTCACACTCATTGTATCTTTGCATTCTGGAATGCTGCCTTTTTTTTATTGTTGATTAAGTTGAGCTTTTGTTTTTGAAATCAGTTCATTCCCTTTATATTATAAAATCAAGCCATGTCTACATGCTAGACAGAGGTTCAGAATGATAAGGGTCAAAGGATTTAATGTCTAAATCAGTCAAGATCTTGCTCTGCCTTAAGGATCTACTTGGACAACTTTTGTTCTGCTCCTATGGCCATAACTGTGGTGCTTCTCACTACTGTTCCTGTTACCTCACTAAATCTTCCCTGCACTAATACCCATTCCCAAACTTGTATTTATGATTACTGTACAGGATTTTTGTTAGAGGATCTGTTTCTATTGCACATTCTCTGGGTGCCCCTTACCCAAAAGACAAATACAGCCTTTTGAAACCATGCTGGTTAATACATACACAAGAACAATAGAACTGTTTTGCCTTCTCTTTCAAAATACCCTGTGCTCTTTGCAAAAATTCCCTACAATTCACAGGGTTTGTCAGAAGTCACTCATATCAAAAACATCTGTATAGCAGCTGAAATCTGCTGCCTTATTTGTATTGGGCTCCCTTATTTTAAACATCTGTCTCCATATTCACCATCGTTCAATCACTAGTGTAGATCCCAGAGGATGATGAGGTGAGATGTTAGCACTGTGGTATGGAAATCGTGAGAGCATTTAGCAGATTTCATGAGCAGTGGATTTCGGCAGAACATTAAGGACAATATTTTTATTCTCTGAAGTTAGGACAATGTTTTTAAGGAACGTAAGCAGGTTATTGAGCAGGAAAGTACTATTCCTTTTGGAAATGACAGAAGATAAGGCACTAAGAGTGGAATGTAGATCCATGGAATGAATAAACCTGACCTTGGAATTGCTTTATTATTGTCACGTACGGAGATAGTGAAAAGCTTCTCGCGCATGCTCTTCATACAGATCAGATCATTACCCAGTGCACTGAGGTAGAACAAGGTAAAACAATAACAGAATGCAGTATAAAGTGTAACAGCTACAGAGAAAATGCACTACAGGTAGATAATAAGGTGCAAGGTCAAAATGGGGTAGATTGTGAGATCAATAACCCAACTTGTTATACCTGCGAACTAGTTAATAGTCTGACAAAAGTGGGGTAGAAGCTGTCCTTGATCCTGGTGGGACGTGCTTTCAGGCTTTTGTATCTTCTGCCGAATGGGAGGGAGAGAAGGGGTGGATGGGGGTCTTTGATTATGCTGGCTGCTCTATCGAGGCAGTGAGAAGTATATATGACAGAGTTCGTGGAGGGGAGGCTGTGCCCATAACTGCAGTTTTTTGTGGTCTCGGGCAGAGCAGTTGTCAATTGTTGTGCATCCAGATAGGATGCTATCTATGGTGCATTAATAAAAACTGATTAAAGTCATGAGTGTGCAGGGATTAGGGTAGGGGGCTGTGGATGTGTCTCATGAAAGAAAGAAAAAAGAAATATTATTATTAGATAGCTACATCTTGGTAATGTTTGTGAAACCCATCTGCTCCTATTCCTTCCACCAGCACTTTAAAACACGTCCATAGAATATAGAGCATCTGTGTTTAACAGATCCTTACTGGTCGAGGGCTGTTAGTGAGGTAGTCAAGGATCGAATTACAAAGGGAGGTTTTGACTCCCAGGTTCTAGAGTTTGCTTGGGATTACAGTATTGAAGGCAGGACTGCAGTCAATAAACAAAAACTGTAGCCTGACATGTTGTAAGTGTCTTTACTGTCCAGATGCTCCGGCGATGGGCGTATAAAACCGGGGAGATGGCATCTATTGTAGATCTGTTTTGGCAATAGGTGAATTGCAGTGGTTTGAGGTTTTCTAGGACACTTGGAGTTGTTGCGTGCCATGTCCAGCTTCTCAAAGCACTTCATCGTGATAACTGTCAGAGCCACTGGGCATGTTATCTTGTTTTTCGTTGGTACTGGGATGATATCATCTTGATGCAGGGAGAGTTTAAATATATCTGCAAATACTCTCGCCAACTGACTTGCACAGGGTCTAAGGACACGGGATGCAAAGAGTTTTAGGTTGCTCCAGTAGAAGGCTACATGGGTCTGATGAGCCAAACCAAGTGCTGCTTTCTCTTCCTTCAACGTCTTTGCACCAAAGTCACTTTCCTCCAGTGACAACTATATTTCAAAGCTTGTATTTTAGCAATCTAAGGTTTTGTTTCATGTCGGGGTTGTCCTCAAGCTGTTGAAAAGCTGTGGTCAGCTGTTTACCACACTGATAAGCCTTGAGTTTGAGAGAGAATTTTCATGTCATCTTAATCAGGGAAAAACATTTAATGTAGCACATAAAGTGCTGGAGGAACTCAGCTGGTCAGGCACGGTCTATGAAGGGGAATAAATGGTCACTTTTTGGGCAGAGTCCCTTCATCAGGACTCTTGCAGGGTCTTGGCCTCTCTATTGCTCTCTGTGCATGCTGCCTGACCTGGTGCATTCCTGTAGAATTTTGTGTTGTGCTGGATTCAACATTTGTTGGAATGTCTTATGAAAAAGATTAATGGCAGTTTGTGTTGATAGAATTGGGTATAAACTTGTTAAAGGCAAATCGTATTTGGATTGGATTCAGTTTTAATATCACTGATGAATGTCTTGAAATTGCTTGTTTTGTGGCAGAGGTAGAGGCAATACATAAAACATACTATAAATTATAAAAATATTACAAAGTTTGTATAATTTTGAAAATTAAGTAGTACAACAGTAGTGAGGTAGTGTTCATAAGTTCTTTGTTTAGGAAAAAAATGAGGTTTATGAAGAAAATGCAGTCATTGACGGATTTTGAGAAGGTGCTTCACAATATCCCATTTAAAAGACTGGTTAGCAAAATAGACAATTGTGAAATTAAAGACTCAGTGGCATGTTGGTTTAAAAATTAAAACTTTTGGGTAAAGAATCAGGATAAATAAAACTGCTTACAGTAAAGATTTTTTAAGCCAATGTGCCAAGTTTTCCTTAACCTATCCCCTGCCAGCTTGTATCCTTCCCCTCTCCCCACCTCATTCTGGCTCTGTCCTCTTTTTTTCCAGTACTAATGAAGGGTCTCGGCTTGAAACAGTCACTGTTTATTCTCCTCGATGGATGCCATCTGATCTGCTCAGTTCCTCCAGCATTTTGTGTGTGTTGCTCTGGATTTCCAGCATCTGCAGAATCTCTTGTGTCTATTATTACAAACCGTTTGTGCAAGTTTAGAAATTGTGGCTTGGATGCCTAAGTCTAGGTTGTCAATATAGACCAAGAAGTAAAGTCAATTTCCTGAATATCAATTCTTAGAGATTGCTATTTCACCTTCCTTCAGTCTGGAGGAGCGGGGTGGTGGTAGAGAAGAACAATTAATGAAATTAAACTGTATCTGTTGGAATTGATTTTAAAGTTCTCTCGTTTTTAAAGCTCTGGGGCCAGCGTAGATCACAGAAAAATTTTTGTTTTGTAATCCTGCTTGAGTTCTGAGGTCTGCTTCCTCCAATCTCTTAAATGTAAACAATCTCCCTTAAAAGATGGTTGGCAGGTCAGCTGTTTTGAACTACTGTACTCTCCTAAACTATGGAACAGATGTATACTCAGGTTTTGAGCTGGTGTTTAAGTTTTAACTATTTATTTAACATTGCTTTTAACTAACGTCTTTTTATCTTTTATTTTAAAGTTTGCACGTTACCCCATTGTGAAGCATGTTGAAGTACATCGTTTGTATGACAAATGCTCTAAAGAACATTATTAGTAAACTATTCAGCACTACACTCTTTTAACCAACTTAATCAATGTTGTTTTTATACTGTCAACCTTTCTTTTACTCTTGCATCAGAATATGTGGATTCTGGATCAGCCTCTACAGCCATCTGTGGTCCCAGCAGTAGACAACCCCTTAGGAGATCATCATTCTCGACTCGAGTGATCACCGTACTACTGCAACAATATCCCTTTTATGCTATTTACTTTAACTTTGCAGATATGTAATGCAGCATCTTAGCAAAACCTTCTGGAGGTCTGTCTGTACCATGTTGGCTCTATTACCCATATCAATTCTGTCACCTGATCAAAAAAAGTGTTTCAAACTGGTGAAACAAATCTCTGCTGACTTGCCTTAATTCATGACCCTCCAGAGTCAGTAGGGGGAACTCTGTCCTTTGATTTGTTTCTTAATTTGCTTTGATTGGTTTGACAGTGAATGCAGCTGTATTTGGAGTGTTTGAATGTATGGCAAGGCTAGTAGTTATTGCATAAAATTTGAAGATTCAAAGGTTTTATAAAATGTGAAGTCCAGAGGAAAGCTTTTGACCTAAAATGTCGACTGTCTGTTTCCCTCCATGAGTGCTGTCTGAGTTTCTCCAGTTTGCAGTGTCTAACTCCGCAATGGACAGTCCCAAGCCCGGTGCAAAAGGAGTAGGGTTGGGCATGGGGTGAGCAACCCCTTCCAGTAAAATCCAGAGCAACAGAAACGTCAACAGAGGCTGCAAAGACCTTATTGCTACAGAGAGGAAGGATACACTAAAAAGTTGGGCTACATCTTGAGACAAAGTGAAAGACGACTCTGGCGAACTGCTGACGGGGCCTATGCCCCAGTAGGGAAATGAGCTTAATAAGAAGTCATTTGCAGCATCTGAAGTATTGTGTCTCTCAACGTTTGAAGTATCATAAACACCAAATAGTCCACAGATTCTGGAAATCCAAATTAACACACACAAAATGCTGGAGGAACTCAGCAGGTCAGGCAGCATCTATGGAAATGAATAAACAGCAAATGTTTCAGCCCTGATGAAGGGTCTTAGCTTGAAATGCGACTTTTTTTTTACCTCTCCATAGATGCTTCCTGACCTGCTGAGTTCCTCTAGCCCTTTGTGTACGTGTGTGTGTTGGGAGCCTAGTGTTCAGTAAGGAGAGTAGTTGAGAGACGGCTGAGTGGGCAGATGACATTTAACAAAGCAAACAGTGAAGTGCTAGGTACTTTCAGAGAGATAAAATAGCTGAAGGAATTTCTTCTCTTAAATGGCTGACAGCTTATTTTGTGACTGACCCAAGCCTTTAGATTGTGCAGCCAGGGAAAAGCTCAACTTGCATGAACCCCAGGCAAGGCCCTTAATAATTTTAAACATGTCGGTGAGGTCATCTTTCCTTTTTGAAAACTACTAGTATAGGCCCTGACTATTTATTCACTTCACGTGACAAACCTATCATCCCAGAATCAGTCTGGTGAACCTTTGCCACACCTGCTGTACCATAAGCCTTGGGAGCAGAATTAGGCTCTTCAGCCCATTGAGTATTCTGTCGCTTCCTCTCGGACAAATAAATATTCTTTCTTTTGTAGGGAGGCAGTACATGTAGATAATATTCCAGCTTCAAACTCACCAAGGAATAACAGGAACAACATGACTTTGAAAGCAAATTTAAAAACGAGAATTGAAGAACAAAGATCAAAGTAAATTATCAAACTGTGTTTGTATGCAAATACAACAAGAGAAAAAAAGTTATCAATAAATATTGAGAACACAAGATGAAGAGTCCTTGAAAGTGATTCCATGGGTTGTGGAATCAGTTCAGTGTGGGGGTGAGTGAAGTTAATCCCCACTGATTCAAGTGTCTGTTGGTTGAGGGGTAATAACTGTTCCTGAACCTGGTCCTGGTGGTGTGGGTCCTGAGGCTCCTGTATCTCCTTCCCAATGGCAGTAGTGAGAAGAGAGCATGGCCAGAATGGGGGGGTGGGGGTGAGTTGTTTCCTGATAATGGATGCTGCTTTCCTGCGACGGTGCTCTATGTAGATGTACTCAATGGTGGGGTGGTCTTTATCTGCGATGGAGTGGGCTGTATCCACTTACTTTTGTAGGATTTTTCCATTCAAGGGCATTGGGTGTTTCCATACCAGTCTATGATGCAACCAGTCAGTATACTCTCCTCCGCACATCTAAAACTTTGACAAATTTCTATAAATGACATGTAAATTATCACAAACTTGTAAGGAAGTAGATTCTAAGAATGTTTGGTAGTGAATGTAGCAGTACTTAAAGGAAAAGTTTGCTTTTCCATGGAATGTCTGAATGTATGGCAAGGGTCATCTCTGATTGTCCACGAGAATGGAATTGTGACTGTGTTGATGGTATACTATACTAGTAGGAGGAAGAAAAGCCATTGTTTTCACAGAGAATGAGGATCATTGCTGTTTGTATCATTGACAGAAATGATAGTGCAGAAACTGTTATTCATGCTCTATACATACCTCCCACTTCAGCTCAGTTGGCATTAAATTCTTCCATATTTTACATCTAATACTTGGATGTTACCAATTGTGTTATACGCAAATCCCATCTTCATTATGAGCTACATATGGGAATGTAACAGAATTGTGCTATTGTACTTGATCTGTTCAATGTTGACTAAATTATTAAAGTGAAACTACTTTAATCCAGCATTCTTGGGACTTTGGTATCAGACAAGCAGATTTTTTGGATGCTCGCATGTTATTCTTGACAATACCCCAACATTCTTTTGATTTTCATTTTATTATCAACTTTGTAAAATCGGAAAATGTTCCTATGAATCTGATAAGTTTTGAGGAAGCCTGGGGAGCAGAACCAGGTGATTTAAGGGAATGGATGGTGCACTGTGAGTTCTGTGTTCAAAGTACAAAGAAAATTTATGATCAAAGTACACTGTATGCAACCCTGAGATTCATTTTCTTGTGGGCATTCACATTAAGACAAAGAAAGTAACATAGAATCAATGAAAGACCATATGTAACTGGATGGACAAGCAACCAAAGTGCAAAAAAAGCCTAACAAAGTGTGCAATTACAAAAAGAGGAAAAAAGTAATAATAAATAAAAACAACAGGAATTCTGCAGATGCTGGAAATTCAAGCAACATACATCAAAGTTGCTGGTGAACACAGCAGGCCAGGCAGCATCTATAGGAAGAGGCGCAGTCGACGTTTCAGGCCGAGACCCTTCGTCAATTCCCTTGGGTTGTGGAATCAGTTCAGTGTGGGGGTCCTGACGAAGGGTCTCGGCCTGAAACGTCGACTGCGCCTCTTCCTATAGATGCTGCCTGGCCTGCTGCGTTCACCAGCAACTTTGATGTATGTTGCAATAATAAATAAACATCACATGTCAAGATGATGAGATGAAGAGACCTTGGAAGTGAGTCCATTTCGGTGGGATCAGTTCAGCGATGTGGCAAGTGAAGTTATCCCCTCTGGTTCAAGAGCCTGATGGTTGAGCGGTAATAACTGTTCCTGAACCTGGTGGTGGAGACCCTGATGCTCCTGTATCACTTTCCTGATGGCAGCAGTGAGAAGAGAGCATGGTCTGGATCGTGGTGTCCTTGATGATGGATGCTGCTTGGTGGGGAAGGTTTTACCTGTGATGGTCTGGGCTGTATCCACTACTTCTTGTAGGATTTTCTGTTCAAGGGCAGACCAGGCCGTGATGCAACCTGTCAATATATTCCCTACTACACGTCTATAGAAGTTTGTCAAAGTTTTAGATGTCATGCTGAATCTTCGCAAACTACTAAGAAAGTAGAGGTGCTGCTGTGCTTTCTTTGTAATGGCACTTGCGTGCTGGACCCAGCACGGATCCTCTGAAATGATAACACAAAAGAATGTACGGTTACTGACCCTCTCTACTGTAATCCCCCAATGAGCACTGGCTCATGGACCTCTGGTTTCCTTGTCTTGAAGTCAATAGCAAAACATGAAATCACAAAACACAACACCAAATACAAAAGCTCCTCGTTCTTGCTGACATTGAGAGGTTGTTGTGGCACCACTCAGTCAGAGTTTTGGTTTCGCTCATACATGCTGATTCATCACCATCTTTGATTCGGCCAATGATGGTGGTGTCATCAGCAAATTTAAATATGGCACTGGAGCTGTGCTTAGCCTCACAGTCATAAGTATAAAGTGAATAAAGCAGGGAGTTAAGCACACAGCTTGTCTTAAGAGTTTGAATAAAATTACTTTATTGTCACCAAACAATTGATACCAGAGCGTACAATCATCACAGCGATATTTGATTCTGCACTTCGCGCTCCCTGGAGTACAAATCGATAGTAAATAGTAAAAATTTAGATTATGAATCGTAAATAGAAAATAGAAAAGGGGAAGTAAAGTAGTGCAAAAAACCGAGAGGCAGGTCCGGATATTTGGAGGGTACGGCCCAGATCCGGGTCAGGATCCGTTCAGCAGTCTTATCACAGTTGGAAAGAAGCTGTTCCCAAATCTGGCCGTACGAGTTTTCAAAGCTCCTGAGCCTTCTCCCGGAGGGAAGAGGGACGAAAAATGTGTTAGCTGGGTGGGTTGTGTCCTTGATTATCCTGGCATCATGTCTCCAGAATGACAAAAACAGGCACAGGAGGAGGAGAGAGGAAGAGACAAAGGAGCAGAGAAATGCATGTCTTCAAGATCAGAGACAAAGAATAAACAGCAGAAGAGATGAAGAGATGGCGGATGAAAGGACTGCACGTCTCCAGAATGACAACGAGAGGCACAAGGGTGGCAGATCAACCACAAATGATGCCATCAAAAATGTCCTTCATAAACGAGGAGGAGCTATATTTGCTTTGCTACGCATCGTTCTTTAATAAACTGAGGTTTTCTTCAATTTCCAAAGCAAAGCGATACCAATAGCATTCAGGAAAATTTAATGTTCATTCTGGTCACATCAGACTGCACTGCACTACTCTTCTCTCAAAGGGTGCCCCAACAGGTCACCCCATTGTCTAGTCTGTAATAAATATGACTTTGGCACAGTAGGTGTCATGAAGGGGAGTCCCTACCTTGAAGTTGGGTAATAGTGTGGAGTTTTTCAATGACATGCTTGGTTGGCAGCAGCAGAATGTTTTTCTTAAGTCCATTTCCCCAACTGGGGCACAGGTCATTGACAGCAGCTTGCCAGAGTCTTCAATCCGGGTCTGGTATTTCAGTCTGTCAAGGTGTAGCCCATTGAAGATCCTTCCTCTCCCAGAGATGAGGTCTTCAGAGTTTCTGTAACGCTTTTTTTTACCGTGGTCAACTGTCTTCCTTTTGCAGCTGGGCTTGGAACCATCCATGGCATAGTTTGATGTCCCTTTGGGCCAGTGGAAATGCGCTCATGTAATTCCAGAAAGGTTTGCAGTGTTGCCATTGGTTCTGTGGCTGATGAGTAATTGCATATTCGCCAGGAAGTTCTATTAATTGCCTGCAGTAATAAATTCATCTTTCGGGCCTTGGAGATTGCTTGCAGTGGGACAGACATGCTTGTGCAGCTGATTTTTTTTAGCGTCAATAAAAGTTATATGAGGATTTTTGCTTTAGTTAAGGAAGCACTTTTGCAATATTCTGGAATAAGCATTGAATTCAGTAACTTTCTTCTTCCCTGTTGCCATATTTATGTCTCTTTCTCATTTCATTTCTTTTGCGTGCCTTGTTAATGGCCAGTGCTTGGCTTCCTTATCACTTGATCTATCTCTGGTAATTTCAAAGGAGTGTTCGGGTGCGGGGAGGGGATTGCAGAAGATAATTCGAGGACAATTTGTAAACTTGGCTAAATTGCATTTGATAACAGGAGGAGAGAGAATACTAAAATTGAGAAACAATTGGAAAATGGATCTTGATGGAAAGTGCCCATGCAAATTTTCATTGCAATTTCTAACGGTTTAGCTGTGTTGTAAACTTGTCACTCGTAGGAGTTGATTGAAACATTTGAATATAAAAATGTCACTTCACTAGCAGCATATCTGATCTTCTGTTAGATTGTCAGAACATTAGGAAACGTGATGACTGACGAAGGTTCTTGTAATTTCACTAGATTTCTGATTGCCACTTGTTCAGTTTTATCAGCAAGTGGAACACACATCCCTGCATGCTTTACCCACAGTGTTGGAGCAACTATTTGGAGCAGCACGGCAGCATAGCAGCGCTTTAAGGCACCAGCGACCAAAGTTCAATACCCACCATTGCTTGTGAGGAGTTTGTACGTTCTCATTTCGACCACATGAGGATCTTTCAGATGCTTAATTTTTTCCCAACATTTCAAAGACATGCATGTTAGTAGGTTACATACATCAAAGTTGCTGGTGAACGCAGCAGGCCAAGCAGCATCGATAGGAAGAGGTGCAGTCGACGTTTCAGGCCGAGACCCTTTGTCAGGACTAACTGAAGGAAGAGTGAGTAAGGGATTTGAAAGTTGGAGGGGGAGGGGGAGATCCAAAATGATAGGAGAAGACAGGAGGGGGAGGGATAGAGCCGAGAGCTGGACAGGTGATAGGCAAAAGGGGATACGAGAGGATCATGGGACAGGAGGTCCGGGAAGAAAGACAAGGAGGGGTGGGGTTGACCCAGAGGATGGGCAAGAGGTATATTCAGAGGGACAGAGGGAGAAAAAGGAGAGTGAGAGAAAGAATGTGTGCATAAAAATGAGTAACAGATGGGGTACGAGGGGGAGGTGGGGCCTTAGCGGAAGTTAGAGAAGTCGATGTTCATGCCATCAGGTTGGAGGCTACCCAGACGGAATATAAGGTATTGTTCCTCCAACCTGAGTGTGGCTTCATCTCCACAGTAGAGGAGGCCGTGGACAGACATGTCAGAATGGGAATGGGATGTGGAATTAAAATGTGTGGCCACTGAGAGATCCTGCTTTCTCTGGCGGACAGAGCGTAGATGTTCAGCAAAGCGGTCTCCCAGTCTGTGTCGGGTCTCACCAATATATAAAAGGCCACATCGGGAGCACCGGACGCAGTATATCACCCCAGTCGACTCACAGGTGAAGTGATGCCTCACCTGGAAGGACTGTTTGGGGCCCTGAATGGTGGTAAGGGAGGAAGTGTAAGGGCATGTGTAGCACTTGTTCTGCTTACACGGATAAGTGCCAGGAGGGAGATCAGTGGGGAGGGATGGGGGGGACGAATGGACAAGGGAGTTGTGTAGGGAGCGATCCCTGCGGAATGCAGAGAGAGGGGGGGAGGGAAAGATGTGCTTAGTGGTGGGATCCCGTTGGAAGTGGTGGAAGTTACGGAGAATAATATGTTGGACCCGGAGGCTGGTGGGGTGGTAGGTGAGGACCAGGGGACTACTCACTCTTCCTTCAGTTAGTCCTGACGAAGGGTCTCGGCCTGAAACGTCGACTGCACCTCTTCCTATAGATGCTGCTTGGCCTGCTGCGTTCACCAGCAACTTTGATGTATGTTGCTTGAATTTCCAGCATCTGCAGAATTCCTGTTGTTCATGTTAGTAGGTTGATTGGTCACAAGGGTGTAATTGGGTGGTGTGGACTCATTGGGCCAGAAGGACCCATTACTGTGCAGTATCTCAGCAGGTCACGCAGCATCTATGGAGGGAAATAAACAGTCAACGTTTTGACCCAAGTCTTGATGAAGGGTCTCATCCTGAAATGTCAACTGTTTATTCCCGTCCATAGATGCTTCCTGACCTGAGCTCCTCCAGCATTTTGTGTGTGTTACTCCGGATTTCCAGCATCTGCAGAGTCTTGTGCTTTTGACTTCAATCTTGCTTGTTGCTTTCATAATAGTTTTGATAAGCTGTGCGAACACATGATGTGTTTCTTTGCTCATTAGTCTCTGGTGGCAATCTGGCAATGTTCTGGCATCAACAAGCCTGTGGATCAGAACCCTGCAGTAATTTATAGAATGTGGTATCAGATCATACTCTTTTCCAGCATGCATCTCTCCCTTATGCCTTCAGAATGGAACTGATAAATGTTCAGTTTACTCTAGATAGTTCAATAACTATTATGTTTCAAGGGTAGTTTTATTTATAGTGACATTGATGTTAGTTATGGATAATGTAGCGGGTGAAGTATGACTTTATTTCCTGCTGCTATATCCCCACCCCACCTGTTCAAGACATAGTAACGGGGAGAGTACAAATTTGTAACAGTGCGATGTGATAAATATCGGTTAATCTTCATATTTTTTAGATAGATACTGCCTGGCCTGCTGAGTTCCTCCAGCATTTTGTGTGTGTTGCCAGCATATCAGGAACAGCTTCTTCTCGTCTGCCAACACATTTCTGAATGGACAATGAACCCATGAGCACTATCTCACTATTTTTTTGTTCTCTCTTTACAGGACTTAATTTTTTATATGCATTTCTTCTTGGAATTTATTCTATTTTGTTATTATGCATTCCAGTATATTGCTGCTGCAAAACAATGTACTTTAAAGCAGAACCAGATTTAATATCAACGGCATCTGTGATGAAATTTGTTTAGTTGCAGTTGTAGTTGTTTTACTGCCGGAGTAATTCTCTCCTATCCTGGGGTGGCTCCGGTAGTCCCATTTGTCTTAGGTTGTTACAAATGGCCCAGGCTTTCCTTGGCTGGACATTGTCTTTAACTTTTGCCTTACTGCAATTCCCACAATATCACATAGATAATATTGACGATGAACTAAGATTCATTTACCCCCCCTCGACACAAGTGCTCTACGGTAGAGTTTAGTGTGCAGAAGAAATCTGCCTGGTATCATCGAGGTTCAAGATTATTTCCTGTACACAAATGTAAGAATGAAATAATTGTTATTCCGGACCTAATGCAGCACAAAAAAACACAGGGTAAAGAACACAATAATTTAAAAAAACACAATAAATATAAATATATAAGATAGCTTGTATACATTTGTGTATATCCATAAAGTGATGCTATCAGTCACATAGGGTGACAGATGGGGAAGAGCGAAGTAGTGGTGTTAGTGGGTGGAGGTGTTGATCACTTTTGCTGCTTTTGGGGCAAGTAAATGTTTTTGAGTCTGATGGTCTTGGTGTGGATGCTACACAGCCTCTCCCTGAAGGGAGTGGGACAATATTTCAAAAGAGGTTATCTGATCTTTATTCCTTTGCAAGCTTGCTGTATACAATACTGTGCTGAAGTCTTAGGCACATATATATATCTAGGGTGCCTAAGGCTTTTGCACATTACTGTATTTGTCTACATGGAGCAGAGAGTGAGTTTGTAAATCTGGCGGGAGCAAACGATATTGGGAATGATGAGGGTAGAGCATCATGGAGCGTCCAGTTCATAATTGTCAAATTGTTCTTATGAGATGATTCCTTGTCTAACAGTTACAGTTTATTTTGTACTTTACTGACTTAGAAGCTAAGCAAAGCCTCATAATAGAGGCACATTCATTTACAACAGAGATGAAGAATTTTGGACAGTGGTGGATCTGTGAAATTCATTGCCACGTATTGCTGTGGGGGCCAAGTCATTGAGTATGTTTAAAGCAGAAGTTGATAGGTTCCCTCATTTCTGCCATGAGGGAATGCAGAGCAGACACGATGGGCCGAATGGCTTAAATCTGCTCCCATGTCTTTTGGTCTTATCATTAATTTGGCATTGTACTCCTTAAATCCTGGGAAGATTGAGGTTATAAGTTTGAGTGTGACAGTATAGCCCAGTGTTTAGTACAGGCTGGAACTATACTGTGGAGGGAGGAAAGAAAGGTTCATTCTTAAAATTGCCGGTTTTGGGTTAGATATTAAACTGAAGCAATGTCCTGGTTCAGATCAAAGGTGGCAGCACTGAGACTTCTACTGTTGGTCTAATAAACGCTTCCAGCAATTTTTGTTGGTAAGTCAGCCACCTCCTGGTATGCCTTTGTATATCAAAAACAAGATATCAGCCTGTAGTCTCTCCAAAGATAGAAAAAAATATTGCCCCCCCCCCCAACTGAACAGCAGATGTCACACAGTGACATGGAATCACTGGCAGATCTAGGGAGACTGGTTGCCCACTTGAATTGGCAGATGCTGCATCTCCTGTTAAAGTCTCCCTGTCATGGCACTTTCCTCTGCAATAATGCATCAGTATTCATTGTTCATTCACGAGGATGATGCTAGGAATGAAATATAGAAAAGATTCTCTACATTTCCACTGTACCTATGCAGTTTAAAAGTGGCTTTAAATCTACAGGGTTTGAAGACAGTAAAGAGGGATTAAGTTCAAAGAAAATTTATTATCAAAGTACATTTATGTCACCATATACAATCCTGAGATTCATTTTCTTGTGGACATTCACAGTAAGGACAAAGAGAAGCAATAGAATCATTGAAAGACCACACACAAGAAGGATAAACAAATAATGTGCAAAAAAAAACGAACAGTTAAATACAAAAAGAAGAAAAAAGTAATAATAATATCAAAAATGAGATGAAGAGTCCTCAAAAGTGAAACCATGGGTTGTGGGAACATTTCAATGATAGGGCGAGTTATAGTTCAAGAGCATAATGGTTGAGGGGTAATAACTGTTCCTGAACCTGGTGGTGTGGTCCTGAGGCTCCTGTACCACCTTCCTGATGGCAGCAATGAGAAGAGAGCATGACTTTGCTGGTGGGGATCCCTGATGATGGATGCTGCTTTCCTGCAACAGCATTTCGTGTAGGTGTGTTCACTGGAGGGAAGGGCTGTACCCTTGATGGACTGGGCAGCATCCACTACTTTTCGTAGGATTTTTCATTCAAGGGTTTTCCATACCACTCTGTGATGCCACCAGTCATATACTGTACATCACACATCCGTAGAAGTTTGTCAAAGTTTTAAATGTGCCGAATCTTCACAAATTTCTAAGGAAGTGGAGGTGTTGCTGTGTTTTCTTTGTAATTGCACTTGTATGCTCAGGACAGATCCTCTGAAATGAAACACCAAGGAATTTAAAGTTGTTGACCCTCTCCACCTCTGATCCCTCAATGTGGACTGGCTCATGGACTTCTGGTTTCCTCCTGAAGTCTGTAATGAGCTCCTTGGTCTTGCTGACATTGAGCAAGATGTTGCTGTTATGGTACCACTCAGCCAGACTTTCAATCTCCCTCCTATATGCTGATTCATTGATTTGCCCAACTATTTTAAGATATAGCTAGGGTGTGGATGATATCTCTGTTTAATGTTGCCTCTAAAGAAGAACATAGCAGATTCTGAAATCTTGAAGAGAAACAAATGCTGAACATAGTCAGCAGAATCTTTGGAGAGAAGAATAGTGTAGTTTCACTTGATATTTCATGTGATCCACGTTCATGCCAGCCACATGTGCATGCTCATCTTCTGCCTACTCCAAGAAGCTGTCCTATTTGTCCTTCACTACATCCAGTGCCTTAAAATATTTTTTTCTTATCGTTTCACTTAGTTCATAGAGTAGTACAGCATGGAATCTTCTCAAGGATAACTTGTTGTGGACTGTCTTTCCACCTGCTATAGGGAGGGCTTCAGTGGCAGTGTGTGGTCCAACAAACAGTGCAAATAATTGTCTTAGATGATTTTCTTGTGATCACAAGACCCTTTTGGACATTGGTAATGTCGATTACTGCAAGTCTGGTTCATCAGTGGGACAGATGGAGGGGAGTAACATGGCCTTGGTTATTGCATGGATTGGGCCCTCATGCCGCGAGGTCGCCTGTTACAGTCTTCCAGGGGAGAAGTGGCTGGAGGTGGTGTGGTGGATGTCCATGCTGGTTTAGGGCTGGACCCTCCCACTGGTGCTACCCTCCATTGTTCATTCAGTGGAAGACAGGTTGGATTGTGTTTGAGGCTGCAGAAGCGCTTGATGATCAGACTGCTGTGGGTGTGTTCTTGCTGACAACATCCCTTGCACCATCAATCTATAGCACATAATACTCAGGGAATTGGACTATATTATTATTTCTCTTTTGTGACGATGTTTACTGCTATGGTAATTATATGTGCTGTATATGCCTTCTCTGTGTGATTGTTGGTACTGTGTTTTGCAGCTTGGCGCTGGAGGAGCACTGCTTCATTTGGCTGTGTTCATGGGTATTCAAAGTACATTTATTATCAAAGTATGCATGCAGTATACAACCCTGAAATTTGTCTTCCCACAGACAGACATGAAACAAAGAAAATCATGGAACCATTTCAAAGAAAAAGTGAAATACCTAATGTGCAAAATAGAGGACAGATTGCGCAAACAACAAAAATGAGCGAAAAACGCAGACCATAAAGCATCAGTCATTGAAGCAGTTGAGGAATATTCAGTCTAGTTGACTTCAACTTAGCACTGTGCCGTTCGTTGACTGCAGGCCGCAGAGCCAGTTCTTCCCAATCAAAATTGCACAAAATAGCAATTAAAATAGAAGTAACTAGTAACACATCACAATGTGAACTGCAGAGTCCAATCCACAAACTGTGTTGATTAAACCTTGCCCAAGATCCTGGATTCTGGCACGAGAGAGAGAGAGAGAGAAAAAACAAAAAAAAACAAAATGTGAATGTGGTTAAACTCGGGCACCTTCCTCAGGAAGCAAGCAGCAAGAGAGAGACCTGTCAAATGCAGGCAGATGGCACTGAACACCCACTCATTCATGTGTGGGTGAATGATTTTTGAACTTGAACTTGACCCTGTGGAAGCTGATCATCTTGCCATCTTTAAATTTTGGATTGTTAGCATCTGCAGCTTTTGCTTTTGTTGTCTTGCTTGTCAGGCTCAGATGAAAGGTCCTCACTGTAACTAAATTGTGTGCCAATTCAGCCAGACACTTTATTCTGTTGGGCATTCAGAAATTTATTGAGGTACAATATATCAATCTCACTTGACTACACGTGAATTGTAGTATAATTACTCTTTATTAATCCAGCAACTTCAATTAAAAAAATAAAGACAATTAAGTAAAGATTTGCTTAGTTGACTAATCGCAAGTATGATGTAATTCACTGGATCTAGACATAATTCCTCATTGAACAAAATTCCTTAAAATTTAATCTTCAACAACCATCAAATGCCAATCCTGGATGACCTCTTCCCTCTTGATCTGGAGTCTATAAATAACAGAAAATTTTGCTTTGGGGTTTTGACAGCCCCCCCCCCCCATATTATGCATGGGTTGTGCTCCAGTCCAATTCATATTCTTCCATTACACAAACCTGCATCTTACACATTTGCATCGTGTGCTCTAAAAAGTAATTTGTGCTGATTTATTCTTTTTTCACACAAGTTCCACGAGAGTGAGTTTTTTTTATTCCATGTCTTAAATGTTTTGGATTTCTGTATTCTGTAAGGATGAATTATAGCCCAGGCAGCTCAAGTGTAGCTGTTGGTGGTCACTAACAGAGGAGATCGTTCCTGCCTTACCTCACAGGGAGTAGTGTGTACTGCTGACACATGGTGCCCTTCCCTTCAATATACAGTCAAATAGCAGCAACAAAATATTATTGCCAAATTGTCAAAATATTATTGCCAATCCTTTACATCTGATAAGTATTGCATTTTTGAGATTAATTCTCACTTAGCTCTTAGTCTATTTTATTCCAACATTTCTGGAACATTGGGATTCAGTATTTTGTGATGTTTAGTGGTTACTCTCAATATATAAATTCATTTTCATGGATTATTTTCCAAGTTCAATATTTTTTCTGCAGCAATCAAATTAATTTATGGGCTTTTAAGACACTCTTGGATAGGCATATGGATGATAGAAAAATGGAGGGTTATATAGTAGAGAAGGGTTAGAGTAGATTGAGTAGGTTAAAAAGTCAGCACAACATGATTGGTCGAAGGGCCTGTACTGTGCTGTAATGTTCTACATTCCAATTTGTGTTCAGCTGATCTAGATTTCCTCAATCTCCATAGCATTCTGCGTAGTGTGGGAATGATTCTTGCTTCTGCCCCTTTTCTTTCCAGTGTTGATGAAGGGTCTCGGCGTGAAAAGTCAGCTGTTTTTTATTCTCCATCGATGCTGCCTGACCAGCTGGGTTTATGTGTGCTATTCAACCAAAAGGGTTGGAGCGGTTTGGAACCAGTGAAGGCATTGCCTTCCATTTCTGGCAAAGTCAGGTTTGGAGGTGGTCAGGGGATCAGAATTGGACAAGGGCGGAGTCTACAAGAACTAGAAAAGATTAGATTAGATTCAACTTTATTGTCATTGTGCTGAGTACAGATGCAAAGCCAATGAAATGCAGTTTGCATCTAACCAGAAATGCAAAGAATAGTGTTACTTACAAAATAACTGCAAATAAAAAGTAAGTGCTATAGCACACAAATATATAAGTACTGAGACGGTACAATATGGGTGCAATAAAGATCATGAGTAAGAGGTGTGTCCTTAATTCAAGATCAGAACATTCAAATCCAGGATGCGACCTTGTCATTAATACTTTGCTTCACCTGGATTTGAGCACAGCATGTTGGGTGAGTAAGGTGCAGGTGAGGTCATGGACTTAAATTCTTTGTGGACAGTTCATGGAAGATAGGATGATGAAGGCTGGAGAGGAGCAAGTTGAAGTAATTATGTTAAACTTGCAGCTATACCCACTTATGGGGAAGGCTTCAGGAGTAAACCCTGAGGAAAAATTTGGTACTGGGAATGGAGAGAAATGGGCCATTAGTTTAATTTGGCATCATGGTTGGCATTGACATTGGGCTGCAGGGCCTTGTCTCTGTGCTGTTCTATATTTGCTTTCAACCTGAATTGGTATCAAGCAAAAAAAAATGGTTCTACAGAGAAATTGTAGAAGTGTTTCTGTTCTTTCTAGGTTCTGATGGAAGAAGATTCATTTGCCACTACATAAAGGAGAGCAAAATGACTGTTTCACCGGACCCCATGCAAGCATAAAAACACAATAAATATTAATACATAAGAGTAGCTTATACACAAAGACGGTACATAGGCTGGCGAATAAGTACATGAGTATCTGTACATAAGGTGACATAGGAAATGCAGAGATTCTGCGTATGAGTCTTGTTTTATTTTCTATTGGAGTAAATTTTTGGTCTTCAAGTTGGATTTGTATTTCAAGTGTACACAGTCACTTTTGCAATGCACTAAGCTTATTGAGAATAATTGGGTCTGAAATTTTGTAAAAAGGGTTGTAAAATGTGGATAGCAATGGAGCTGTTTAATAGTGGATGTTGCGTGCAGTGCAAAATATTAAAAGTACTTTATAGCATATATTGAAGACCCTCTTGTTGGTCAGAGTCAACCATGGATATAATGGAGATGATAGAGATGAGCTATAGGCAAGTAGTCACACTGGGGCTTCGGAAGACAGATAAATGGGTAACAGTCAGGAGAGGGAAGGGCAAGAGTCAGATACTAGAGAGTACCTCTGTGACTTTCCCCCTTGACAATAAGTACTCTTGTTTGAGTGCTGTTGGGTGAGGGGGGGGGGAGGGATGACAGACCTGGGGGAAGCAACAGTGGCGTGCCTCTGGCACGGAGCCTGGTCCAGTGGCTCAGAAAGGTAGGGAAAGAAAGAGGATGGCAGCGTTGATAGGGGTCTCTATAGTTGGGTGGGGGGGTGGTCAAACAGGCGATTCTGTGGACTCAGGAAAGAAACACGGATGGTAGTTTGCCTCCCAGGTGCCAGGGTCTGGGATGTTTCTGATCGCGTCCATGATATCCTGAAGTGGGAAGGTGTACAGCCAGAAGTCGTGGTACATATTGGTACCAACGACATAGGTAGGAAAAGGGAGGAGGTCCTGAAAATAGACTACAAGGAGTTAGGAAGGGAGTTGAGAAGCAGGACCTCAAAAGTAGTAATCTTGGGATTACTGCCTGTGCCACACGACAGTGAGTATAGGAATAGAATGAGGTGGAGGATAAATGCGTGGCTGAGGGATTGGAGCAGGGGGCAGGCGTGACATGTACGAAAATGACAGTTTGCACTTGAATCTGAGAGGACCAATATCCTGGCAGGGAGGTTTGCAAAGGCTTTTGGGGAGAGTTTAAACTGGAGTTGCTGGAGGATGGGAGCCAAACTGAAGAGACTGAGGAAGGGACACTAGGCTCACAAATCGAGAAAGCTAGCAGACAGTCTGAGAGGGAGGATAGACAGGTGATAGAGAAGGGATGTGCTCAGACTGATGGTTTGAGATGTGTCTATTTTAATACAAGAAGCATCATGAACAAAGCAGATGAGCTTAGAGCATGGATCAGTACTTGGAGCTATGATGTTGTGGCCATTACAGAGACTTGGATGGCTCAAGGGCAGGAATGGTTACTTAGAGTGCCAGGCAAAAGATGTTTCAGAAAGGACAGGGAGGGAGGTAAAAGAGGTGGGGGCATGGTGCTGCTGATCAGAGATAGTGTCACAGCTGCAGAAAAGGAGGCTATGGAGGGAGTCTACGTGGGTGGAAGTTGGGAACAGGAAGGGGTCAGTAACTGTACTGGGTGTTTTTTTTTATAGACCACCCAGTAGTAACAGTGAATCAAGGAGCAGATAGGGAGACAGATTCTGGAAAGATGTAATAATAACAGGGTTGTTGTGGTGGGAGATATTAATTTCCCCAATATTGATTGGCATCTCCCTAGAGCAAGGAGTTTAGATGGGGTGGAGTTTGTTAGGTGTGTTCAGGAAGGTTTCCTGACACAATATGCAGATAAGCCTACAAGAGGCTGTACTTCATCTGGTATTGGGAAATGAACCTGGTCAGGTGTCAGTTCTCTCATTGGGAGAGCATTTTGGAGATAGTGACCATAATTTTATCTCCTTTACCACAGCATTGGAGAGGGATAGGAGCAGACAAGTTAGGAAAGCATTTAATTGGAGTAAGGGGAAATATGAAACTATCAGACAGGAACTTGGAAGCATAAATTGGGAACAGATGTTCTCAGGGAAATGTATGGCAGAAATGTGGCAAATGTTCAGGGGATATTTGTGTGGCGTTCTACATAGGTTTGCATGTGGTGTTCTAATGAGACAGGGAAAGGATGGTAGGGTACAGGAACTATGGTGTACAAAGGCTGTTGAAAATCTAGTCGAGAAGAAAAGCATATGAAAGTTTCAAAAAAACTAGGTAATGATAGAGATCTAGAAAATTATAAGGCTAGCAGGAAGGAGCTTAAGAATGAAATTAGGAGTGTCAGAATGGGCCATGAGAAGGCCTTGACGAGCAGGATTAAGGAAAACCCCAAGGCATTCTACAAGTCTGTGAACAGCAAGAGGATAAGACGTGAGAGAATAGGACCAATGAAGTGTGACAGTGGAAAAGTGTGTATGGAACTGGAGGAGATAGGAGAGGTGCTTAATGAATACTTTGCTTCAGTATTCAGTACGGAAAAGGACCTTGGCGATTGTAGGGATGACTTAAAGGAGACTGAAAGCTTGAGCATATAGACATTAAGAAAGTGGATGTGCTGGAATTTTTGGAAAGCATCAAGTTGGATAAATCACCAGAACCAGATGAGGTATGCCTCAGGCTACTGTGGTAGGTGAGGGAGAAGATTGCTGAGTCTCTGGCAATGATCTTTGCATCATCAGTGGGGACGGAAGAGGTTCCGGAGGATTGGAGGGTTGCAGATGTTGTTCCCTTATTCAAGAAAGGGAGTTGAGATAGCCCAGGAAATTATAGACCAGTGAGTCTTAGTTCAGTGGTTGGTAAGTTGATGGAGAAGATCCTGAGAAGCAGGATTTATGAACATTTGGAGAGGCATAATATGATTAGGAATAGTCAGCATGGCTTTGTCAAAGGCAGGTCGTGCCTTATGAGCCTGATTGAATTTTTTGAGGATGGGACTAAACACATTGTTGAAGGAAGAGCAGTTGAAAGTAGCTTATATGGATGTTGGCAAGGCATTTGATAAGGTACCCCATGCAAAGCTTATTGAGAAAGTAAAGAGGCATGGGATCCAAGGGAACATTGCTTTGTGGATCCAGAATTGGCTTGCCCACGGAAGGCAAAGAGTGGTTGTAGATGGGTCATATTCTGCATGGAGGTCAGTGACCAGTGGTGTGCCTCACTGATCTGTTCTGGGGCTCCTTCTCTTTGTGATTTTTATAAGTGACCTGGATGAGGAAGTGGAGGGATGGGTTAGTAAATTTGCTGATGACACAAAGGTTGGGGGTGTTGTGGATAGTGTGGAAGGCTGTCAGGTTACAGCGGGATATTGATCGGATGCAAAACTGGGCTGAGAAGTAACAGCTGGAGTTCAGCCCAGATAAGTGTGAGGTGGTTTATTTTGGTAGGTCAACTATGAGGGCGAAATATAATAATGGTAAGACTCTTGGCAATGTGGAGGATCAGAGGGATCTTGGGGTCTGAATCCATAGGACACTCAAAGCTGTTGCGCAGGTTGACTGTGTGGTTAAGAAGGCATACGGTGTATTGGCCTTCATCAACTGTGGGATTGAGTTCAAGAGCCAAGAGGTAATGTTGCAGCTATATAGGACCCTGGTCAGACCCCACTTGGAGTACGGTGCTCAGTGCTGATCACCTCACTCCAGGAAGGATGTGGAAAGTACAGAAAGGGTGCAGTGGAGATTTACAAGGATGTTGCTTGGATTGGGGAGCATTCCTTATGAGAATAGGTTGAGTGAACTTGGCCTTTTCTTCTTGGAGCAATGGAGGATGAGCGGTGACCTGATAGAGGTGTATAAGATAATGAGAGGCATTGATCGTGTGGATAGTCAGAGGCTTTTTCCCAGGGCTGAAATGGCTAACATGAGAGGGCACAGTTTTAAGGTGCTTGGAAGTAGGTACAGAGGAGATGTCAGGGATAAGTTTTTTACGCAGAGAGTGGTGAGTGCATAGAATGGGCTGTTGGCAACTGGTGGAGGCAGATACGATAGGGTCTTTTAAGAGACCACTGGATAGGTACATTGAGCTTAGAAAAATAGAGGGCTATGGGTAACACTAGGTAATTTCTAAAGGAAGTACATGTTCGGCACAGCATTGTGGGACGAAGGGCCTGTATTGTGCTGTAGATTTCTATGTTGCATCCCATTTGTCTACGTTGTTGCCATCAAGGCAGAACGATTTGGAGAGCTATCCCTCTTCACACAGTTGATGTATTCAAAGGAACAGCAGAGTGCAATGCAGTTTGGCACCAATGATGTCGCAAAAATTATCAGTTAGCCATAGCTGATGAGCCCCATCTGCCCAAAGCAACTGGTTTGAAGGCACTAACAGCTCCTCCTCCTGTCAGTTTAAACTGTTTCTCTGTGCTTGGTAGCTAAGCCACAAGTTAAGTGAAGACCAGGAGCTGGACTTGGTTGTCAGAGGCTATTTGAGATGCATGCCAGTAGGTAGTGGGAACTAGGTAGTGGGTAGCCCCACTCCCTCCACCAGCTATGACAACCTTATGGAGCCTGAGCATATATCACACACAGTGAATGCTGAAAGATCTTGAAGTGATTTATCATTTAGCTGGAATGGGACAGCACCTCACACTAGATGAGTTGTAGCTACAGGTAAACAAGCACAAGTATTTACCCCTCATCCGTCAAAGGGAGACATTCATTGTAAAGGAAAAGTCTGTTATCTTTTTAATATACAAAGTACCTGCTGCCACCACCAAAGTAATCAGAAAGGGCTTCACAGTAGCATAGTGGTTAGCACAACATGTTATAGTAACAGTGGGCTCAATTCCCACTGCTGTTTGTACGTTCTCCTCGTGACTGCATGGGTTTCCTCCAGGGGCTTTGGTTTGCTCCCACAGTCCAAATAAGTACTGGTTGGTATGTTAATTGTTCATTGTAAATTGTCCTGTGATTAGGCTATGGATTAATTGGGGTTGCTGGCCAGTGTATCTCAATTTAAAAAAGGCTACTCGCCCTGCTCTGATTATCCTTTGACTCAATCCACCTGCTGTATTCACCCATAAAGAGGTCTCGGGGGTGCTTTGGTTTTCCTCTGATCTGCTTACCTGCAGTTGGGATTTCCAGCACTTTCACCAGTTCAGCAAGTTGTGTGCTAGGTGGCAGCCTTTTCCTTGGATTTAAGTGATGGAATTAATATAGCTGTTCCCAAAACTCCAATGTAGTTGTCACTTGAGGATTAGGAATTGAGCTCTTCATCAACCATTTTCTCTTTCAGACCAATGTGGCAGTGATTCCATCATTTCCAAATCCCTGACTACCATTCACAGCTTAAATATTAGTGCTCTTATTTTAACTTTTAGACCATACTTTACTCATATTTAACTTGACGTTGTGATAAGTCATATTCTCATTACTTGAACTTAGCCATTGTGCTATATTTTTCCTCCCCACAGCTCAAAGATGTGCAGTTTAATAGGGTAATTGGTCATTGTAAATTCTCCTGTGATTAGGCTGATTGGGCCTGGAGGGCCTATTCTGCACAGTAGCTTTAAATAATAAATAAATAAATAAACATACACAGGGGCAGGTCCTTTTAACACATCAAGTCTGTGCCCTCCACAATGCCAATCTAATCCCATCTGACTTCATGGGTCTCTCTATAACACAAAATAATCTGCAGATGCTGGGGTCAAAGCAACACTCACACTGGAACCCTTCGTCAGGACGAGGGTTCCGGCCCGAAACGTCGACCAATCTTTTCCACGGATGCTGCCTGACCTGCTGAGTTCCTCCAGCATGTTGTGAGTGATGGGTCTCTCTATTCCCTCCCTGTCCATGTGTTTGTCGAAATGCTTCTTAAATTTCACTGTTGTGTCTGTTTCTACCACTTTCCCAGCACCTACCACTCGTGTGGTAAAGAAAAATCTTGCCTCATCAATCTCGGTTAAACATCAAACATACAGTTGATCTATTCTTTTACTTAACTAAGATGCAGCCACCATGATTACTCATTGAGGAATGAATTGTACTGTGCACTTTTACCAAGTTATTATAGCTTTTAAATATAGCTTACTGTAGTATCGTCCATTCCCCAATGTACCTGTTACTGAATCCCATCTCCGTGCTTTATTGTGGCACACTACAGTCAATATGCTTGACACAGACTCCCCAAATGTGAACTCATCTAATTTACTTTTGCCTTTTCCTAATTGGCACCGTTTTATTCACCTTGCTCCATGTTTTCGCTAACCTCTATACCACCCTCTCAGCCCTTTCCCTCTCCCTCTGGTCACTGTCTGAAATTTCAAGTTCCAATATGGTTTTGGTCTTCAATATTGAAATTTACTGAATATTGAAAGGCCTAGGTAGAGTGCATGTGGGGTTAACAGTGGGTGAGTCCAGGCACAGAAGGCACAGCCTCAGAATAAAAGGATGTCCATTTAGAATGGAGATGAGGAATTTCTTTAGCCAGAGGATTGTGAATCTGAGGAATTCATTGCCACAGGTGGTCACAGAGGTCAAGTCATTGGGTGTATTTCAAGCGGAAGTTGATAGCTTCGTGATTAGTCAGGGTGCCAAAGGTAATGGAGAAAAGCTAGGAGAATGGGGTTGGGGGGGTAATAAATCCGTTATGATGGATTGGTGGAGCGGACTTGCTGGTCCAACTTCTGCTCTTTTGTCTAAAGATCTTGTCTATTTCCCCCAGCCACCAGTCAAGCACTTGATCTCAGTTATTCCCTTCAATCCTCTCAGATCTTTGCTTTTCTATCTGGCAATTTGATCTTTAATTTTCACTGCTCCACCATTGTCGCTGTGTGTTTAGTTCTAGTATTTCCTTCCTGAGCTTCATTATCTTTCTTTTCTCTAAAGACACTCATTCATTCCACCTCCTTCATAAAGCTTTTGGCTGTCTTTCCTCAGGGTTTGGTTTTAAATGTAGTTTGATCTTGCTGTAGTGTTTCGTTATGTTACAAATATTGGAATAAATACAAGTTAATGCATGAATTCACACAGAAGAGAAAATCTGCAGATGCTGGAAATCCAAGCAACATACAAAATGCTGGAGGAACTCAGAAGGCCAGTCAGCATCTATGGGAAAAAGTACAGTTAATGTTTTGGGCTGAGACGCTTCAGCAGGACTGGAGAGAAAAAGATGAGTATATTTAAAAGGTGGGGGAGGGGAGAGAGAAACCAATGTGATAGGTGAAACCAGGAGGGGGAGGGGTGAAGTAAAGAGCTGGGAAGTTGATTGATGACAGAGGTACAGGACAAGAGAAGGAGGAATCATTAGAGGACAGAAGACCTTGGAAGAAAGAAGAGGGGGGAGGAGCACCAGAGGGAGGCGATGGGCAGGCCAAGAGAATAGGTGAAAGAGGGGAAAAGGGGGTGGGGAGGCAGGGGCATTCCTAGAAGTTCGAGAAATTGATGATCATGCCATCCATCAGGTTGGAGGCTGCCCAGACAGAATGTACAGTGTTGTTCCTCCAACCAGAGTGTGAACACTTTCTATTCCAATCCATATACTCGATAGCTTTTGCTGTGTATAGAGTATTTTATGTGTTGCTGTGGTATGCTTGGACCTGCTGATTCTACAAGCACTAATAGATCTGTTGTAGATGTGATCTGGCTATTGGGCCCTATTTATAGAGGATTTTGCAGATTCTTGCTGTTACGGTATTTTGCATTTGTCCATGTGGAATATCATCTGTCCCTGTTCCATTATAGTTACATATTTCATCCTTTGTCCTGCTGAGACCTAAATTTTTTCTTAATCTCTGTCGCTAATTTTGTGCATTAATTTTGAGCTGACTGAGGAACTTTCTAGGGTAGTACATTCAAATCTGACTCCAGAGCAGGACTCCATGGACCCCTTGCTTAATGGTATTGGGCCATGCCATAAAGAAGGTTGGGATCCCCTGCTCTAGAATAAGATCCCAAAAGATTACAGAATAGCTGCTGCACCGTTAAAGGTACACTCTTTCAGATGAGGTTTTAAACTAAGGCCCCACCTGCTCTAAGAGACAAAGATAGAGGGAACAGTCAGGCATTTACCCCAGGTGGAAATAGCTAATATGAGGGGCATGATTTTAAGGTGATTGGAGGAAAGTGTGGGAGGGCTGTCAGAGAGAGTTTTTTTACATGGTGGGTACATAGAATGCACCGCAGATACATTAGAGACATTTAAGAGACTGTTGGATAGGCTCATGGATGGTAGAAAAATGGAGGGCTATGTGGGAGTGAAGGGTTACACTGATCTTAGAGTAGGTACAAAGGATGGCATGCAACCATACTGTTCTGTCCTGTAGTAGTACTGCTTGCAGTACTGTTCTGTTCTAAAAGATCCCATGGCACTATTTTGCTGATAAACAGATTTTAGTGATGTACACATTATTTATTCCCTCAAGTAAACTGACCAGGTTTATCATCCAATGACCGTTTCATTTGCTGCTGGTATACAAGTTGGTGGGAGCCTCCTGTGCTTGGTCGTCATCCGCTTTTCAAAAGAGAAACATGAGCAGCTGGGAATCCAGAGCAACACACACAAAATGCTGAAGGAACTCAGCAGGTCAGGCAGCATCTGTGGAGAAGAATTGGTTGTTGAATTTTGTACTGAGTACTGATGATGTGTCTCAGCCCAAAATCTCAGCTCTTTATTGCTCTCCATAAATCAGGGGGTTCCCAAACTTTTTAATGCAATGGACCCTTTTCATTAACCAAGAGGTCCGTGGGTCCACGTTGGAAACCCCAGCCATAGACACCGTCTGCCCTGTTGGGTTCCTCTAGTAGTTTTAGTGTGTTGCTCTTCAAATGGGAGACTGATCAAAAATGTTGAAGCTCATGGAAGTTGATAATCTGGGTCAAGAATCGTCCTGGTGATGGGTGAGAAGGTGATGGTCCATTGGAAACCTGTGGCTGGTAGTGTGCTATAGCACAAGACACTTGCAGTTTGTTTTAGGCATTAACAACTTGGATTTGAATGTCTGAGGTATGATTATTAAGTTCTTGAAGACATGAAATTGGTGGTGTTGATTAAGTGGGAAGTCTTTGGCTATTGAACATTATTGATGGATTGGTACAATGGGTAGAGATATTGCAGATGGAATTTATTCCTGAAAAAATGTGGTGGTACGTTTTGCGGAGAGAAAAATGTGTAAAATGAATGGTAGGATCATAGGAAGTACTGAGGTACAAATAGCCAAGAGCTACTAAAATGGAAATGCAGGTAGATAGTGGTTAAGAAGGCACAGGGCTTACTTGCCTGCTAACATGCATTCAGAATACAAGGGCAGGAAGATGTGGTCCAGCTATATAAAGTATTAGTTAAGCCACAGATGGGGGTAGTGTGCATTTCTAGTTGCCACATTATAGGAAGGATCTGATTGCACTGAAGAGATTCATTGGTATGTTACCTAGGCTGCAGCGTTTCAGCGACGAAATGTGATCAGAGAGACTTGGCTGGTTTCGGCAGTTCCCAACCTTTGTTTATGCCATGGACCCCTGCCCATTAACCAAGGGGCCTGTAGACCCCAGGTTGGACACTCCTGGTCTGTTTCCTTTGAAGAGACAGCCAAGGGGAAATCTGATAGGGTATCAAGTATGAGGGGCATAAATTAAGAGTAATGAAAAGTTTTCCCTTGAAAGAATGATTTAAAATCTGTAACACACTGCCTGAAGAGAATTGTATTGGCTGTCCCTGGGTTGCAAATGCCTGACTTCTGGATACTAATACAGGCATATGTACTTCCATAATATTAAATTCAAAAATCTGGCATGCAGACGCCTGTTGTTATGAGCAGCAGAACTAGTTCTCTCAGCTGTGGAGGTGTGGTTATCATATTGATTTTTTGTCTTTTCTGACTAATCTGTAAAAATGGAACCAGTTCATTACCCATGGGGTGGGAGGGTGGCAGCTTGTACTCTGATTTAAGTACAGTCGATTCCGGTTATTTGGGGCACCTGGGGACCAATACATTTTGGCCCAATTAAGTGTTTGCCCTAATTAGCTGAAGTTTCATGGAAATAGTCAAAATGGTATAAAAAAGACAAACTACCATTTAGCTGAGTAACAAATTTTGTATTTAAATGAAATACAGAACAAATTGGAACACTACCAATACTACTATAAAACTGTATTAGTTCCTAATTGTTAAAGACGGAGGAATTAATCCAGTGAATGCTGCCATGTTCTTTTGATTGACTGTAAATTAATAAAACCGGTGAAGGCACCTAGGATAATTTTTTGGCTAAAGTCAAATCTTTGCGTGCCATCATGGCAAGGGTCTCAAATTTTTTCAAAGTCAAAATTTAAAAAAAAATCAAAAACCACTGTTTTGAATTGGCGTCCACTGGTCCAAATGGATAACATACCACAAGCACACACAACTGATGCTATTTTAAAAACAGTTTGCTTTGAGCATGGTGTAGTGTCTAAGGGTCACACAGTTGCACGTGACTGATGCTATGGTTTGGCAATGGTCTCTTGCTCTAAATAAGCCAGGACGAAGGGTCTCGGCCTGAAACGTCGACTGTGCCTCTTCCTATAGATGCTGCTTGGCCTGCTGCGTGCACCAGCAACTTTGATGTGTGACACTTAGAGGTGTACTTGTATTACCGTGGCATAGATGGCCATGGCCTGAGTGGTGAGAAGTGAGACTGGTATAAATAGGCACTTGATGATCACTGTGTACTGATATAAATGGGCACTTGACGATCACTGTGTACTGGTATAGATGGGCACTTGATGATCACTGTGGATTGGCATACTGCTGAGCCTGTTTTCTAAACCGTGAGACTCAGTTACATTAGATCCTGATAGTTTTTGATGGAGTACAGACAGAAAGGATGTTTCCTCTTGTAGGAAAATCCTGTGCAAGGATTCCCTGTTTGGGCACCATCGTGGTTGTAAGGGTTAGGGTGTCAATTTGGAGTTCAGTTCCAATATCATCTGTAAGGAGTCTGTTTGTCCTCCCCGTGAATGCATGAGAGGATGCTTCAGTTTCCCCCCCCAGTTCAAAGATGTATTGGTTTGTAGCTTAATTGGTCATTGTAAATTGTCCTGTGATTAGGCTCAGGTTAAATTGGTGGGTTGCTGGATGAAACAGCTCAAAGGGCTGGAAGGGCCTGTTCTGTGCTGTATCTCTAAATAATGACAATAAATTAAAAATGAGTCACATATTTGAGATACGAGACATGTTTCCCTCAGAGTTCTGTGTCTTTGGAACTCTTTTCCTCAAAGGGTTGTGGAAACTGTGTGAATATTATGAAGGAAGCAGGCAGACTATCCAGGAGGGAGAGTGTGTGCATGTGTGGGGGTGGGGGTGGTGTGACAGGTTCCCGTCGGATGGAATGAGGAATTCAGGTTACAGTCAGATCAGCTGTGATCTTATTAAGTTGTGACGCGGGCTTAAGAAAGTTATTGGCCTACCTCTAATCTGTGTTGTTTGTATTTTAAGGGGAAAGTGGATAAAGACAAAAATAAGGGAATAAAAATGCATGTTTAATTGGGTGTGAAGAAGAGTAGAAGTCTCATGGGGCATACATAATGACCTGGTCCAGTTTGACTGAATATTTTACAGGCTTTTCCCCAGGGCTGAAATGGCTAACATGAGAGGGCGCAGTTTTAAGGTGCTTGGAAATAGGTACAGAGGAGATGTCAGGGCTTTATGCAGAAAGCGCTGAGTGTGTGGAATGGGCTGCCGGCGATGGTAGTGAAACAATAGGGTCTTTTAAGAGACTCCTGGATAGGTACATGGAGCTTAGGAAAATAGAGGGCTTTGGGTAACCCTAGGTAATTTCTAAAGTAAGTACATGTTCAACACAGTATTGTGGGCCGAAGGGCCTGTATTGTGCTGTAGGTTTTCTATGTTTCTACCTGTCAAAGGGCCTGTGTGTGGATCAGTAAGGGATTGGAAAGCCAAGAGAATGTTAGAATTTATTAAAGGCAAAAGTAAAGATCTTAAACCTCAGTTCAGAGACATGGTGAAACCACATCTGGAAAACCAGAACTTCCTCCCTACCTAACAGAATTGGATCTTAGCCATGATCTTACTGAATGACAGCACACTTGATGGGCAAAATGGTCTACTCCTGCTCCTATTTCTTGTGTTACTGTGGGAGCAATGTAGAAAGATAGCTTAACACCGTCTTTTGAAGAGCAGGTTGGGATGAATAAATTCTGGCCTCGCCACCAATGCCAAGATGCTGAAAATGAGAATTTTAAAAATGTCTCCCTCTTTTAAGGAAGGATCTTCTGGTCACCATGGTAGTGTAGTGGCTAGTGCGTCAATTCTGGTGCCATCTGTAAGGGTTTGTACATAATTCCCGTGAATGACATGGGTTTCCTCCGGGTGCTCTGATTTCCTCTCCCAGTCCAAAGATGTACTGCTAAGTAGGGTAATTGGTCATTTGTAAATTGTTCTGTGATTAGGCTAGGGGTGTTGCAGGGCAGTGCAGTTTGTTGTGCTGGAAGGGCTTATTTTGTGCTGTGTCTCTAAATAAATCTGTTTAGAGGTGGTATTTCCAGAGGTAGTTATCTCGAATGGGTGTTGTCTCAAGGAAATGTCAGACAGGTTCAGCTGGTATTTGCTGACATTTAGAGGATGTAAAGGGACTTTGGAGTCTATGTGCAGGATTCCCTAAGGTTTAACTTGTCGGTTGAGTCGGTGATAAGGAGGGTAAAATGAATGCTAAGAGCAGGGATGTAATGCTGAGGCCTTGTGAGGCATTGGTCAGACCACACTTGGAGTATTGTGAGCAGTTTTGGGCCCTGTGTCTATGAAAGGATGTACTGGCATTGGAGAGGGTCCAGAGGAGGTTCACAATAATGGTCCCAAGAATGAAAGGATTAACATGAGCATTTGGATTTGGTCAAGTCAAGTCAATTTTTATTGTCATTTCGACCATAACTGCTGGTACAGTACACAGTAAAAACAAGACAACGTTTTTCAGGGCCATGGTGCTACATGAAGAATACAAAAATTACACTGAACTACGTAAAACAACACAAAACTCCACTAGACTACAGTCCTACCCAGGACTGCATAAAGTGCACAAAACAGTGCAGGCATTACAATAAATAATAAACAAGACAATAGGCACAGTAGAGGGCAGTAGGTTGGTGTCAGTCCAAGCTCTGGGTATTGAGGAGTCTGATGACTTGGGGAAAGAAACTGTTACGTAGTCTGGTCGTGAGAGCCTGAATACTTTGGTGCCTTTTGCCAGATGGCAGGAGGGAGAAGAGTTTGTATGAGGGGTGCGTGCGGTCCATCTTAATGCTGTTTGCTTTGTGGATGAGGTGTGTAGTGTAAATGTTTCTAATGGCGGGAAGCGAGACCCCGATGATCTTCTCAGCTGACCTCACTATCCGCTGCAGGGTCTTGCAATCCGAGATGGTGCAATTTCCGAACCAGGCAGTGGTGCAGTCCTCAGGATGCTCTCAATACAACCTCTGAAGAATGTGGTGAGGATGGGGGATGGACTTTTCTCAGCCTTCGCAGAAAGTAGAGACGCTGCTGGGCTTTCTTTGCTATGCAGCTGGTGTTGAGGGACCAGGTGAGATTCTCCGCCAGGTGAACACCAAGAAATTTGGTGCTCTTAAGGATCTCTATGGAGGAGTCGTCGATGTTCAGTGGAGAGTGGTCGTTCCGTGTCCTCCTGAAGTCAACAACCATCTCTTTTGTTTTGTCCACATTCAGAGACAGATTGTTGGCTCTGCACCAGTCCGTTAGCCACTGCAGCTCCTGTCTGTATGCTGACTCATCGTTCTTGCTGATGAGACCCACCAAGGTTGTGTCATCGGCGAACTTGATGTGGTTCAAGCTGTGTGTTGCAGCACAGTTGTGGGTCAGCAGAGTGAACAGCAGTGGACTGAGCACACAGCCCTGGGGGACCCTGGTGCTCAGTGTGATGGTGTTGGAGATGCTGCTCCCAATCCAGACTGACTGAGGTCTCCCAGTCAGGAAGTCAAGGATCCAGTTGCAGAGGGAGGTGTTCAGGCCCAGTAGGCTCAGATTTCCAATCAATTTCTGAGGAATGATTGTGTTGAATGCTGAACTGAAGTCTATGAACAGCATTCAAACGTACGTGTCTTTTTTGTCCAGGTGGGTTAGGGCCAGGTGGAGGGTGATGGCAATGGCGTCGTCTGTTGAATGGTTGGGACGGTACGAAATAATAAAGTAGTGGTAGTTTAAGTCAAGTCAAGTTTAGAAGAATGATGGAGGATCTCATTGAAACCTATTGAATATTGAAAAGCTTAGATAGAGTGGATGTAGATAGGGTGCTCCCTATAGTGGGAGAGTCTAGGACCAGAGAGCACAGCCTCAGAATAGAAGAATGCCAATTAGAACAGAGATGAAGAATTTCTGTAGCCAGAGGGTAATGAATCTGGAATTCATTGCTACAAACGGTTGTGGAGGCAAAGTCATTGAGTAGATTGAAAGGGGAGGTTGATGGGTTCTTGATTAGTCAGGGTGTCAAAAGGTATGGGGAGAAGGCAGGAGAATGAGGTTCAGAGGAATACTCAATCAGCCATGATAGAATGTTGGCGCAGACTCGATGGGCCGTATGGCTAATTATATTCCTCTGTCTTGTAAGCGAGAGGATGATAGTTTATTGGGTCTAGGCCAGGTTGTGGAGATAATGTTATGTAAAACTAAAATAATTCTCTCCCTGAATTGCAGACCTGAAACATTAACTCTGTCCTTCCACAGATGCTGAGTATTTCCAGCATTTTGTATTTTTATTTCAATAGTGATGATAATTGAAAAGTAGTTCACTAACTTTGAAGGACTTTGAAGTATCTGAAAATGTGAATGTTACTGTGGACTATCATTCTCTTTCATAGTGTAGAATAAAGATAAAGATTAGCTTTATTTGTCATATGCACATCAAAACATACAGTGAAGTGTGTTGTTTGTGTTTGTGATCAACACAGTGCAAGGATGTGCTGGGGCAGTCTGCAAATGTCACATTCTTCCAGCGCCAGCTGAGCATGTCCGCAATTTGTTTATCTTTGTTCCACACTACATGCATTTGGAATTATATTTTATTGCCCTATTTAAGGTAATATATTGGTTTTTGTGCTGTGTGTGATACCTTTTGTGGGTGCGAAGTGGACCGTGGTTTTGTTTGGTTGTATGTGTGTATAGCCAGATAACAATAAACTTGATCTTGAATTTACTAACCTGTTTGTATTTTGAATGTGAGGTCGAAAACTCAAGGCAATCGTCTTATCTAGTGGCACATAATGGACAGAGAATGTGTTGTGCCTGTGCCCTTTGGAGGAGTAGTCAGTACAGTTCTTTATCCTCTTCAGTATTTACTCAGTTCCCCTTTTGAAAGCTCCCATTGAATCTTGCGTGACTATCCTTTTAGGCAGATGAGAAGTGGCTGCATATGAACACATTTAGAATATAGATCAGCACAGGAACAGGGCCTTTCAGGATACTAAATGTTCCACCTCTTCTTGTGCCTGTCTAAATACCTCCTAAACATTACTATTGTTTAGAACTCCACCACCTCCTCTGGCAGTGTGTGCCCAGTACTTAGAGTACTAATTAAATAAAAGTTCATCTCCCAAGCTACTTTAAATTCCACCCTGTCCCTAAAACGCACACTCTGCCCTCAACCCTGATGCCCCACCCTATCTTACAGCTGTGTCCTTGTATTTGACATTTCCATCTTGGAAAAAGACAGTCTCCCCTATCTACACCTCTTGGTAAGGGCACCGAGGAGTGTGCTGGAACATAGGGATCTGGGAATACAAGATCCATGATTCCTTGAAAGCGATGTGACATGTAGATAGGCTCATAAAGAGAGCTTTTGGCATATTAGCTTTCAGAAATCATTGTTTTTAGTACAGGACTTGGGATGTTGAAGTTGCATATGACAACCCACACATGGACTATAGTCAAACTTGGGGTATAGTGTGCGTTTCTAGTCACCTACACATCTGCCTGCAGGAAAGATATGAATAAGACTGAAAGAGTGCAGAGAAAATTTACAAGGGTGTTTACAAAGAATTGTTTAGGACACACTTCTCACACTTCTGTTTTCTACTGTGTGACCTTCTCAGGATGAAGGTTGGTGCTCTCTGGTCAGCTGATTAGCAAAGGTCTCCACATGGAAACATTAAATTGTTAATGTGACCTTTGAAAGTTGGCTCCTGTTTAATTTCCATTGTGTTTCAGGGAAGTGTCAGACTTAATGCTGGATAATTGTGTGTGTAGCAGGAATTGGACACAGAGTGCTCACAAATATACCAATAATGTAGCACCAGCAATAGCAGAAGTGTTTAACTCCACACCTGTATTTGGATTTGGAATAAACAGGAAAAAGAAACAGCTTGTATAAAACATGTTGCAGTCAATTAAATATTAACAGTGTAGTTACTTTCATACTGCCAAATGCATCATCCACTTTTCCACACACACAGGATGATCTTGTGGGCCACACTGCCTTTGTACTTTGGAAATGCTGAATGAGTGTTTAAGGATTGGACCTCAGCAAGTCAGGCAGCGACTATGAAGAGGAATAAGCAGTTGATGTTTTGGACCCTGATGAAGGGTCTCAGCCTGAAACATCAACTATTTATTCCTCTCCACAGATGCTGCCTGACCTGTTGAGTTCTTCCAGCATTTTGTGTGTTGCTCTGGATTTCCAGCATCTGAGGAATCTCTTGGGTTAAATATTGCTCCCTCGTATTAGTTTGTGTCATTTGGTTAGACTGTGGTTCATTTGTAAGTCATTTCCATGAACCATTTTCCATGATGTCCAAACCTGACATGAGTTTATCTGGCACAGCATTCAGGCCATGGCCTTTTCTCATGAATACAATTGGGGAGAAGTCTGAAGACACATACTTAATGATTCAGGGACAGCTTTTCCCCCTCAGCCATCAGATCTCGGAATGGTCCATGAACCTTTGAGTACTACCTCCTTATTCCTCTTTATTTGTACTATTTATTTTAGTAAGGTATAATAATTTTATATCTTTGCTCTCTTCTGCAAATCCACTGATTTCATGATGTATAAGCCAGTAATGATAAATCTAATTCTGAAGTCTTTACCGATTCTAATTATTCAAGCAGCTTGAATCTTTTGGGAGGTGATTTCAAATTTTTGCTTGTGCTGAAAATGGATTCTGGTTTCTCTTCCAACCGGTGGCATTGGAGACGACTCAGAGGCAGTTCACGAGAATGATCCTGTGAATGGCACATGTAATGAATGAGCAGTATTTGATGGCTCTGGGCTTGTATTCGCTGGAGTTTGGAAGAATGAAGGGGGATCTCATTGAGACATATTGAAAATGAGGCCAAGACAGTGGATTTGAAGAGTATGTTTCCTATAGTGAGAGAGTTTAGGACCAGAGGGGACAGCCAATAATGAAGGACGTCCCCTTAGATCAAAGATGAGAAGGAATTTCTTGAGCCTGAAGGTGGTGAATTTGTGGAATTCATTGACACAGATGTCTGTGGGGGCCAAGTCTTTGGGTAGATTTAAAATGGAAGTTGATTGGTCTTAATTAGTAAGGGGAGAATGCAGGAAAATGGGGTTAAGAGGGATAATACATCAGGCATGATGAAATGGCAAAGCAAATTTGATTGGCCGAATGGCCTAATTCTGCAGCTGGGTCTTATGGTCTAATTCCAGGTTCAAACCTGCATCACTTTGTTTGGAATAGTGTCATGGGGACTTGGCCAAACAGACAACCTGAGATCACCAATCTCACTGTACTGCTGTAAAACAAATTTCATGACATATCAGTGATAATTCCAATTCTGATTGTACCTGGTGCTTCAATGCATTATGACTAGACTCTAGGACCAGAGTGCGATCACTGAGCGTTCACTGTGTGTTCTACCACATAGCTAAAATTGCTGGTCATTTCCTTGTTTCACAAATAACAGTTTAACTGCAGTGAGCAAACACTGATACTGAAATAGCTGAAGTTTCCATTGGATTGGTGGTATGCAAATACAATAGAATTCGATTGGCTTGCGAGGCAGGAAGTGGCCAGAAAAGCAACTGGGTTTGAAACAAGGAAGTGAAGTACTCTGTATTTACTTTTCTTAAGGTGAACCAGTCCCGGCAGCTGCTTCAACTTTCTATTTGATTTCCTATTAATGTCTCGTATCACTTCCCTTAACGATCCTGCTGGAAAGAAAATGGACGCTAATTAGGTTTTGTGGAATGTTTGAATCAAATAATGGTTGTTGCTATCTCTCCACCATTTTTCGTTACTGTTGCTGCTGAAATTTGCTACAGATGCCGTCCAACTGTGGAGACTGTCTTGTGACCTTCAACTGTAATTCAGGCCTCGGCAGCAGAACAGGCTTGGAGGTCATAGTTTCTCTGGAACTGTCAGTGTGGGAAGCCAAGCAGGGTCTCACTCTGTGGACTACAGATGTTCAAGATTTTTGGGGATGTTTTGATGTCGTTCAAAGTCAAAGGAAGGAAGGGACGTGTAGTGGATTCTCTGGTAAGTGTGAGAGGTTTGGGATGACTGAAGAGCAAGTTTCTGAATTGGTCCAGTTGTTTCCCAGACCTGTGTTGGTAGAAAAAGATAAATATTATCTTCATTTTGGGTACGGACAGTCCTGGCCACATGGAAACTTGCTGACTGATTAAGTTGGACTTGGAAGGCATCCAAGCATCTATTAGATATGAATAGGATTATGAATAGTTAATTGAGACTACAACCCTCCTTCCAGATCAGTACTGGAGGAGTTGGTAGGTTCACTGAAAATTACACAACTCTTGATAGGCAAAATTAAAATAAAGCAACGTGAGATACCATTTGCCTCTGAATGGCAGAATCACTTCCTCTTGTGTTCCTATTTGTGGACTTGGTTACTGCATTTTTGAATAGAGATCATACAGGCTTATTTTTCCCAGTCTTTGAGCTGCCTGTCAAAAGGATGAAGAGTTCAAAATAAATTTATTATCAAAGTATATATATGTTACCATGAGCTACCTTGAGATTCATTTTCTTGTAGGCAGTTACAGGAAACTAAACAAATACAAATTTATGAAAATTTTACTATACTTTACAAAAATAAAATTATTAACAAAAGCTACATAAACATTGGCAAATGCCAAAAGTGCAAAAGTTGTGCAAATGAAGAAGAATAATGAGAACAAGTTGTAATGAGTCCTTGAAAGTGAGTCTGTAGGTCGTAGAATCAGCTCGGTGTTGAGGTGAGTGAAGTTATCCATGCCATTTCAGGAGCCTAATGGTTGAACCTGGTTGTGTGAGACCTAAAGCTTCTGTACCTCCTGCCCGATGGTGGTGGTGAGGAGAGAGCATGGCCTGGATGGGAGGTGGTGCGGTCTATAGTGATGGGTGCTGCTATTTTGAGGCAACTCTCCATGTGAATATGCTCAAAGGTGGGGAAGGTATTGCCTGTGATGGACTGGACTAGGACTGTATTTGCTACTTTCCATTCCTGGGCATCGCTGTTTCCTTACGAGGCTGTGATGAAACCAGTTAGGATACTCTCCATTCTGCATCCACGGAAGTTTGTCAGAGTTTTTGATGGAGCAGTAATAGAGTGGACAGCCAGAGACTTTTTCCCAGGGTGGAAAGTTGGGGGGGGGGTGGGTGGGGATAGAGAGTTCTTTACACAGTGTGGAATGCACTGCCAGGGGTGATGATGGAGGCAGAAGTACTGGGGACATTTAAGAGACTCTTGGTTAGGCATATGTATGGTAGAAAAATGGAGGGTTATGTTGGAGGGAAAGGTTAGATTGATGGAGTAGATTAAAAGATCAGGACAACATCGTGGGCCAAAGGGTCTGTACTGGAATGTACTGATGTTTGCAATTTATGATTAGTGTGAAACAGTACTTTGTGACTTAATTAAATGGCTCTAAAATATCCTGCTTCAACATTGCATGGAATATTATCAATAGTACACTGGTATTCCAGTGAACTGTAGTGCATTCAGAATGCAGTTTTACTTTCACTCCTATCTAGTGAGTTTGCAAATTCCAGTAAAGGGTGTGTCCTTCTGCTGTTTCACTAGGCTCTTCACCCAGTCAGTGGGCCCTCTGTTAGTCAGGATCAACCATGGACGTTGTGTGCTGGCTGTCTACATTTGTTGGTACAGTGCTGTTTGTCGATACGCAAGCCAGGGCACTATGATACGGAGAGCAAGGTTATCCATGCAGCAGGCTCTCCATCTCCACACAGCTGATAGAGCTAAAGGAACGGCAGAGACTGATACATTTTGACACCAGCGGTGCCACTGGAGTTGTCAGTTAGCGTTGAACTCAACGTAGGACTGCCTTAGGGACTCCAGCTCTGGATCTTTCCTCAGGGCTTACTCATGAAGCCTTACCCGGTAGTTGGGTATAGCTGCTGTAGTGGTGGTTTGAGATCTGAGTTTTCCTTCTAGATGAGCTGCCAATCACGGCTGATGAGCCCCATCTACCCAGTGACTGGTATTAAGGAGCCAGCAGTCCACCTTCACCCTTTCTCCTGTCAGAAGAAACTGTCCCACCGGGCTTGGTAGCTAAGCCACATGTGAGGGGCCAGGGGATGCACTTGGATGTCAGAGGCTGTTTGAGATGCATGGCATTGAGAGCATTTAATAGGTAGAGGGAGCTTATCACCACTACCACCCCCCACCCCTTGGTTATGACATCCTTAAGGACCCATTCACCTAGTGCTGCCATAGAATACAGCATCCACTAAAGACCCTCATCATTGTTGCAACTTCTCTCCGGTTGGGTTTTCAAAGTGCTGGACTTCCATCCGGTTGCTCTCACCCCCATCATTGTAAAGTGCTTTGAGAGACTGGTTCTATCACATCTGAAATCCTGTCTGCCCACTACCCTGGACCCCCATCAATTTGCCTATCGCATCAACAGGTCAACAGAGGACGCCATCTCCGCGGCTCTGCCCTGACCCACCTGGACAGCCCCAACTCTTATGTCAGAATGCTGTTCATTGACTTTAGTTCAGCATTCAATAGTGTGATCCCCTCTGAGCTGATTGCCGAACTTCGCCAGCTTGGTATCAGCTCATCCCTCTGCAATTGGACGTTGGATTTTCTGACTAACAGACATTAGACAACCTCTCCTCCTCCACTCTCACCCTGAACACCGGCGTGCCTCAAGGCTGTGTGCTGAGCCCTCTTCTGTACTCCCTTTTCACCTATGACTGCGTTCCTGTACATGGTTCTAACTCCATAATCAAGTTTGCAGACGACACCACGGTGGTTGGCCTGATCAGAGGGGATGACGAGACTGCCGACAGGGACGAGGTCCAGCACCTGGCCGTGTGGTGTGCCGACAACAACCTGGCTCTTAACACCCAGAAAACCAAGGAGATCATTGTGGACTTCAGGCATGCTAGGAGCCACACTCACGTCCCCATCTATATCAACGGAGCTGTAGTGGAGCATGTATCAAGCTTCAAATTCCTTGGTGTTCACATTTCTGAGGATCTCACCTGGTCCCTGACCTCCTCCATCCTGATCAAAAAGACGCAACAGCGCCTTTATTTCCTGCGGAACATCAAGAAAGCTCACCTCTGTCCCAGGATACTGACGGACTTTTACCGCTGTACCATTGAGAGCATACTGACCAACTGCATCTCAGTGTGGTATGGCAATTGTCCCGTATCGGACCGCAAAGCAGTCCAGCGTGTGGTGAAAACTGCCCAGCGGATTATCGGCACCCAATTGCCCACTGTTGAGAACATCTACCATAAACGCTGCCTGGGCAGGGTGAAAAGCATCATCAAGGATGCATCTCACATTAACCATGGGTTTTTTTACTCTCCTCCCATCCGGTAGGCGCTACAGGAGCCTCCGCTCCTGCACCAGCAGGCACAGGAAGAGCTTCTTCCCCGAAGCTGTGACCCTGCTGAACCTCACATCACAGCGCTAAGCAATATTGCACCCATATTGTACTGTCTCAGTACTTTTATATTTGTGTGCTGTAGCACTTACTTTTTATTCACAGTTATTTTGTAAATAACACTATTCTTTGCATTTCTGGACAGATACTAACTGCATTTCATTGGCCTTGTGTCTGTACTCGGCACAATGACCAAGTTGAATCTAATCTAATCTAATAATCGCAGTTCAATCTTCGAACACAGAATTTAGAACAATACAGCACAGGAACAGGCCCTTCAGCCCACAGTGTTGTGCCAAACCAATTAAATTAGTAACCAATCAGCCAACTAATCCCTTCTGCCTACACAATGTCCATAACCCTCCATTTTCATGGCCCATCTAAGCATCTCTTAAAAATCCCTGATGTTTTTGCTTCTACCACCTCCCCAGGTAGATCATTCCATGCACCCTCATGGTATTGTGAGTTTAAAAAGAAAACATTGCCTCTGACATTCCCTTGGCCCCAGAGGAACACTGTTTCATTTGGCTGTATTTGTGTGTATGGTTGAAGGACAATTCACGATTGAGAGCATCCTGACTGGCTGCATCACTGCCTGGTATGGGAACTGTACTTCCCTTAATCACCATTCTGCAGAGAATGGTGCGGACAGCCCAGCGCATCTGTAGATGTGAACTTCCCACTATTCAGGACATTTACAAAGACTAGTCTGTAAAAAGGGCTCGAAGGATCATTGGAGACCCGAGTCACCCCAACCACAAACTGTTACAGCTGCTACCATCTGGGAAACGGTACCACAGCATAAAAGCCAGGACCAGCAGGCTCAGGGACAGCTTCTTCCACCAGGCCATCAGACTGATTAATTCATGCTGACGCTACTGTATTTCTATGTTAAATTGACTATCCTGTTGTACATAATGTTTATTATAAATTACTGTAATTGCACATTTGAACAAAGACGTAACGTAAAGATTTTTACACCTTGTGTTTTTGAAGAATGTAAGTAATAAAGTCAATTCAATTCAATTAAACTCTAAGATCTTTGACCTGACTACTAGACAGGTATATGGAGGTATTTAAGGTAGGGGGTTATATGGGAGGCAGCGTTTAAGGGTTGGCACGACATTGTGGGCCGGAGGGCCTGTACTGTGCTGTACTGTTCTATTTGACTGAAGAAGGTTCACTGCACTCCTCCCACCTTGACTCGAAGCCCTGAAAAGCTCTTCAAATGTTTTTGTGTTGTGCCCACTAGCAGTGATAGTTGATTAAAGATTAGATTAACTTTATTTGTCACATGTACATCAAAACATGTAGTGAAATGCGTCATTTGTGTCAATGACCAAATCAATCCAAGAATTGTGCTAGGGGCAGCCTGCAAGTGTAACCATGCTTCCAGCAACAACATAGCATGCACACAACTTGCTAACTCTAACCCATACATCTTTGGAATGTGAAAGAAAACTGCAACACCATGCGGTCAAATGGAAAACCTGCAGACGGTGACAGAAACTGAACCCCGATTGCGGGCACTGCAAAGCATTATGCTAACCACTACACTGCCATGCCACACGTGACTATCAGTTAAAGATGCACAGCCTCATATTGTACTTGGGATTTAGTCCTAATACAAGAACTACAAGCAAAATATATAAATGTACTTTGATTTTTAAAAGTCATCATTCTGCACGGCTCTGTCATTTATTATACCTGTATATCCTCCATTTGCTTGACTTCTGTGAGACTTGAAAATCCTTTTCTTTCTTTCAATGCCATCTTAACTTCATTGCTTTAAGGAGAGCAGTACCAACTTCTTTCTTAATAATTTTAATCAGCAATTACATAGGTGAGGCTGAAGGATCAAGGTGGGTAACCACTAGAGCAACTTGTCCCACTACCTTCATGCTCACTGGAAACAGTGTAAACAGCAACCTTTGAGATGGAAAAAAAAATGAACAAAGTGCTGGTATATTATTAATTGTCAACAGTCTGTTATGGGTGAGGGGAGCAACTTTCTGCACTTGTTCCAGCATTGCTCTGTGGACAACAATTTTTTTATTTAAAGATGCAGTGTGGAATAGACCCTTCCAGCCCCTTGAGCTGTGCTGCTCAGCAGCCCACCTATTCAATCTTAGCCTAACCACATGCCAATTTACATGGGCCAATTCACCTGTTTGGGCTATGGGACGAAACCGAAGCACCCGGACGAATCCAACATGTACACATGCACAACATGCAAACTTGCTTACAGAGGAAGCCACAACTGAACTTCAACCTCCGATGCCCCGAGCTGTAATACTGACCTCATGGTGCCCCAAATGTGGATAATATTTGAATTGTCATGCATAAAATTAAGGGATGTTTCCATTCACTTTCAGAGAACAAGAATATAAGAGCATTGTCAGACTGCACTTGGGGAGTATTTTGAGCATTTTGTCCTCTTAATCTAAGAAAAGATGTGCTGGCATTGGAGGAGGTCCAGATAAGACTCACAAGAATGATCCCAGAAATTAAAGGGTTAACAGGAGTGTTTGGCTCGGACCTGTACTCACTGGAATAAGGTGGGTGGGGGGCGGGGAATCTCATTGAAACCTATCAATTATTGAAAGGCCCAGATAGAGTGAATGTGGAGTGGATGTTTCCAGCAGTGGGGGGAGCCTAGGACTAGAGGGCACACTCTCAGAATAGAGGGTCATCCAATCAGAATGGATATGAGGAACTTCTTTAGTCAGAGGGTGTTGAATCTGTAGAATTTATTTTCACAGACGCCCAAGTCATTGGATATATTTAAAGTGGAGATTGATAGGTTCTTGATTAGTCAGGATGTCAAAGTTTACGGAAAGAACGCAGGAGAATGGGATAATAATCAGACTCAATGGGCTGAATGGCCTAATTCTGCTTTTATATCTTAAGGTCTAACTCAAGCCTTCAGTTCCATTAATATCCTTGTGAATCTTTTCTCCACTTTGTCAGTTAGTCAGTTTTAGTCATTTAATGTATTTATCCGGGTTGGGGGGAGTGGGGGTAGCCTCAACTTTTGGACTACATTGCTCAAGGAAAGGAGTTGCATATTTGCACTGTTGGCAATTACACTATCCTTCCTGTAAAATTCTCAGTCAAAATGTAATAAGCAGGATGTCGAGAACTGGATCACCATGTACACCATCACATTGAATGAGAATCAGGTTTAATATCACTGGCATATGTCGTGAAATTTGTTTTGTCACAGCAGTAGAGGGCAATACATAATAAAAGATAAATTACCATATGACGTATTAAAAATATAAAAACTAGTGTAAAAAAATATTGAGGTAATGTTCATTGTCCATTCAGAATGGTGGAAGGGAGGAAGCTGTTTCTTAAAATGTTGAATGTGTGTTTTCAGGCTCCTGTACAACCTCCTTAATGGTAGCACTGAGAAGAGGACATGTCCTGGATGATGGGGGTCCTTAATGATGCCGCCTTTTTGAGGCATCGCCTTTTGAAGATGTCCTTGATGCTGGGGAGGGTAGTGCCTATGCTAGAGCTGGCTGAGTTTACAACTTTATGCAGCTTTTACTGAATCCTTTGTAGTGGTCCCTTCATACCAGATGCTGATGCAATCAATTACAATGCTTTCTGCAGTACATCTGTAGAAATTTGAAAGGGTCTTTGTGAACAAAATGAGTCTCCTCAAACTCCAAATAAAATATAGCTGCTATGGTGCCTTGCATTGATATGTTGGACCCAGGATAGATCTTTAGAGCTGTTGACACCCAGGAACTTGAAACTGCTTGACCTTTCTGCTGCTGCTGCCTCGATGAGGACATTAGGTCAGTTGTTAGTAGCAAACCTCTTGCTATAAAATTGATGTATTCAATGGAGTTCTTTCTGCAGGACTCTACTGTAAGGCTCTTCGCCAGGGGTGCATCTACAGTTCCGTGCGATTACCAATGCACTGCTGGTCTTCCTTATTCTTTTTTTCTTTGACATTTAAAAAGTTTTGGAAGTTGAGACTAGATTTTATCGTGTAGCAGACTGTGTGGATACTCTGAAACGCAGCGGGTGGTTTTGCTCATAATCACAACATTAACTGCAGTATTTATACCTTGGTTCGGGTTTCCCTTTTGTTTGGCAGCTTTTTGTTTTTTTCATCCACACTCTCATGGTTTTTATCACCATCAGGTCACTGATGGTGCCTCCCTTGCCCAAAGGAATTGGATCAGTAAAGGTAAATGTTCTATTCTGAAAATTAAGCACAATTTTATGTCTTATGTTTATTGCTTGCACAAAAATTTATCAGTGGGAAAGCATTTTTCAATGTCCATATGAAGGATCTCCTCTCCATAGATGCTTCCTGCAGCATTTTGTATGTATTACTCTGGACTGCCAGCATCAACAGAATCTCTTCTGCTAATATTTCTCCTGCTTTTAACCAGCAAAAATCTGAAGGGATGACAATGTACTTTAGAGGAGGATGATGTGTGGCTTAGGGGTGGTATGCCTCGTGTTTTTGCTGCTCTTGTCCTTCCAACTGGTAAAGGTGTGTTTGGAAGGTCTGTCTGAGGTGTCTCGGTGAGTTACTGTCGAGGGTCCTGTGGCTGCTATGACTGGTAGAGGTGGTGGGTTTGGGAGATGCTGTCTGAGGAGTCTCGGTGAGTTACTGCAGTGTGTCCTGTAGATGGTCCAGCTTTTAAAGGTGGCGGGTTTGGAAAATGCTGTCTGAGGAGTCTCGGTGAGTTACTGCACTGTGCCAAATTTACCAAGAAGGATTTTGAGGATTATCTTGAAGGACCGACACACTAACACCAGCGTACTGCGAGAGGCCAACATGAACAACATATGCACCGCCATCAACAGGTGTTACATGGTGTCTGCTTCAACGATGCACAACCCATATCTCTTTGTTTAAAAATATACCTAAGCTGATAATACTACAGATTCTCAGTGCATTAAAGCTCAAAGCAAAGCTGGAATTTTTCAGTATAATACTTCATTATTTTTAGCACACTACCTCTTAAGCCCATCACCCCTACTAGGACATAGTCCTATTGACAGCGCCTCGCCAGAGTCTTCTGACGTGGGCCTTTGGAAGATTGATCGGCTCTGTGGCTTCTGCTTTTACCCCACAGCATGATGCGTCTTGTAGGTGAAGAACCTTTCCTCTTCCAAGGATAAGGTCGTTGGAGCATCTGTTGGCGTTTCTGTATCTCTGGGTTTGCTAGCCCTATGCCCAGCACTCCTCCTTTCACAACTGGGTTATTTTTTAGCATATGTGCTCCCAATGTCTTGTATGGTTCATCATCAATTTTTGTTTGATGTGTTTTGAAAAATTGTTTTTTACGAGGCATGTACGCTGTGTTAAAGGTGCTATGAAATCAGTATTAGCAGTGGGTTCCCTGCTGAAGTGAATACAGCCAGGTTGTATCAATTCAAAGTGAGGCTTTGCTTTAACAATGAAAGCAGCTGCTTGATAATCATCAGAGCTTTACTGTAGTTCAAGGGGTTAATTATAGTTTTTGGTGGGTCATACTTGATTAAGCTACAGTGATGAACACATTATTTACAAATATGAAATTTGCTGATCATAAATTTAGTCACTTCCCTTTTGGCAACTTAAGGTGAGGTGATTAGATTGAGGATGAACAAGGGGATTAACAACCTGCAATCCTAAGGATTTGCTGGGGCAGCCCACAAGTGTTGCCACACATTCGGGTGCCAACATAGCAATGTTCTGCAGTGCAACACAAGCAACAACGCTAAGAAGACGAGCAAAACAAGCCCCTTTCTCTCTCTCTCACTCTCTCTCAATCAATCAATCCATCCCAGGACAGGCTGCCTCCAGGGCTCTAATCCTTGACCCCTTAACTCAGACATTAGGCCTCCAGTTCCTGCTTGAGACTCGCAGACATTTAGGTCTTCAAAACCTTCACATCTTTGTGAGAGAGATAGGAAGCTTAGAGGGATGGGAAAAATCGATGAGAGTTACATTACAGAGTGTCCCTCTTGTGCTTGCCGCTCCCTCCCCTCTCCCTTCCCCACCATGATTCCCCTCTCCCTGCCCCCTTCCCACTCTCAGTCCACAAGATACTCATACCAGAATCAGGTTTATCATCACTCACATATGTCATGGTTTTTTTTGTGGCAGCAGTACAATGCAATACATAAAATTACCACAGTACTATGGTAATGTCTTAGGCACTCTTAAGCAAAGTGAATCCCAGCCTTTTCTCAATTGTTTTTCTTCTTTAAGATTTGTCCCAAATAAGTGGCTGCCAGGATTAACTGATGGCTCAATTAACCAGAATCCACTGTATTTGCTCAATTCTGCATAAAGCTGACTGAGGTTGACATGAACCAGTTAAATTTTGGCTTGTAACTCTAATATAGAGTTTCAAATGATGCAAGAGATAAGGATCCCTTCAAAAACAAAATGTATGGTGGCCACCTGGAATGGAAGAGATCTTTTCTAAAATTCTTTAGATTTTAGTCAGGGGAAAAAAGAACTACTTTAGAATGGATGTTTTACCTGAATACTGCAAGTCCATTTCACTGGTTCCATGGCGTGGTGGTTGGCGGGGCAGCTGCATTGCCTCGGTTGTGGCAAGGTTGTAGCAAAGTACAGGAGCAGGGAGGTACTACTGCAGTTGTACAAGGCTTTGGTGAGACCACACCTGGAGTATTGTGTGCAGTTTTGGTCCCCTAATCTGAGGAAAGACATCCTTGCCATAGAGAGAGTACAAAGAAGGTTCACCAGATTGATTCCTGGGATGGCAGGACTTTCATATGATGAAAGTCTGGATCGACTAGGCTGAGACTCGTTGGAATTTAGAAGATTGAGGGGGGATCTTATTGAAACGTATAAAATCCTAATGGGATTGGACAGGCTAGATGCAGGAAGATTGTTCCCGATGTTGGGGAAATCCAGAACGAGGGGTCACAGTTTAAGGATAAAGGGGAAGCCTTTTAGGATCGAGATGAGGAAAAACTTCTTCACACAGAGAGTGATGAATCTGTGGAATTCTCTGCCACAGGAAACAGTTGAGACCAGTTCATTGGCTATATTTAAGAGGGAGTTAGATATGGCCCTTGTGGCTAAAGGGATCAGTGGGTATGGGGGAGAAGGCTGGTACAGGGTTCTGAGTTGGATGATCAGCCATGATCATACTGAATGGTGGTGCAGGCTCGAAGGGCTGAATGGCCTACTCCTGCACCTAATTTCTATGTTTCTATGTTTAGGCTGAAGCTGCGGTCTTACCTCTTGTAGCCATCCAGGATAGGAGGCGCGAGAGGTGGTGTGGGAGAGCCTCTGTAGGGCGAGCTGCAATCTGTTCAGGGTTGGGGGTTGGCCCCTCTCGGCTGTGCTGCCCTCCATTGTTTGCTCGGTGGAAGAACAAGCTTGACCATGACTACAGGCATGCCATTGTTGTATTTGGGCTATATTATTCTTATTTTTTTCCTTTGTGACTGTATGTTTTTTGAAATTGTAACCATTTGTACTATATCCTGCTGATAATCTGTGTTGCTGCTTGGCTCCAGAGGAATGCTTTTCCATTTAGCTATGTTCATATATTGTTGAATGATAATTAAACTTGAAGTTGAATGACAAATCTTATACTGATATCCATGTTTCACTCCTCCTCTGGATTAGGGAGGTTAGATGAAATTGTTAAGAGTATTTCATGTGTTTTTGATTACTTTATGAACTTGAGAGTGAATCCAGGATAGCTTTGGAACTGAAATCCTTTTACTAAGTTGTACTACTCCCGCAGCACCCTAATGTAGAAATATCAGTGTAATTGGATCACTTTGGATCCTACTAGACAGGAATATGGAGGAATTTAAGGTGGGGGGTTATATGGGAGGCAGGGTTTGAGGGTCGGCACAACAATGTGGGCCGAAGGGCCTGCACTGTGTTGTACTGTTCTATGTTCTATGCTTTTAGGATGATGAAGCAATTCAGAATTAAAGTTAGTGTTCACCTGGATAACAGCACTTGACAATTACTGGGAATTACTGGGAACGGCACATAATTACTGAATGTGTGATCTGGGTTCCCTGGCGTACATGTGTACTAATTACTTGTAGGAGAGTGTTTCCAATGAGTTGCAGACTGATTATAGGAGTTGCTGCTTGACTCCAGAGGAATGCTTCCACTTAATGAGTGAAAATGCTTCATGACATTCAGAGGCTCCAGACAAATTAAATGGTTAGATTAAAGAAAAGTCATGCAAAGTCATCTGTGTGAGATAAAAATAGTCTTTGTTACTGAGCAAAGGTAAATTTCCCTGAAAGTTTGAATCTGGCATCAGCAAGCTAGCTATGTACTGGCATGAGTTCTAAAGTCATATAATAAGATTCAGGTTTAATGTCATTGTGCATTGCTAGTAACTCTGTATATAAATGATGTGGACAATGTATTCAACTTGGTTATTCAACTTGTCTTTTGGGATTGACAAATCCCAAAAAATGGTTGGCAAATAAAAATGGTTAGCATAACACTTTACAGCACCAGTGACCCGGTGTCAATTCCAACTGCTGTCCATAATGAGTTGAGATGTTTTCCCTATGAGTGTGCTCTTGTTCCTTCCAGCAGTTTAAAGATGTAACATTTGGTAGGTGAATTGGTCATTGTAAATAGTCCCATGATTAGGCTAGGATTAAATAGGTGGGTTGCTGAGTGATGCGGCTTCTATGGCTGGTGGGGCATTTCTAAATAAATCAAAAATAAAGAAATCATTTTAAGTTGCAGTAAATATACTCTGATCCATTGTGATTAATTTTCTAGTTCACTTTGATAAATATACACACTCCAAGCTGCTTATCGCTGACCTAATTTATTGCATCTGCAAGGTGTGTGTTGCAGGGATAAAGCAGTGTTTGTCCAGTGGCTCAAATCCAGACACAATAAGTATCAGTGGTAATTGCTTCTTCCTTTGCAGTCAAGAGAGTAGCAATGTGGACCAAGTAATTCCCCAGTGGCTCTCACATGGCTCCTACTCCACATCCCTATAATCAGCAAACACCACTTATTGTAAAACTTTGTGGGAAGTATTAGTAGGGGAATGTTAATGAGCTGTACTTCTACATGATTGCAAATCTCTGAAGTAATAGTTATCATGTAGTGTAATTTTGAGAATGGAGATTTGATTGGGGTAGCTTGCTCTTTTCAGACTTGCAGTGTAATGCAGCATGTCAGGCAACTTGGATTTTGGATAAACCAATCGATTAAACTATCTATGGGAATAATGTCCCTTTATCATCTTGTGCCACTTAAAAGTTTTTGAGCATTGTACTGCAACTCTTACCTTTCACTGAACCAATACTGTGTTTCATGGTCACCCCTACCTGAGTAATCTAAGTCCGGCCTGTGTTTTTATATGTGTGTATATAGATAGAGATAGAGCTGGAAGTGAGGTAAAGAGCACCTTGTATTGAATATTTCTTCATAAATTCTTCTTGGTGGCATTCTTTTTAGTGTACTGTAAGCATGGCTTAACAAGTGCAGCAGCAGAACACAAGTATCTATCTTTAAAGTGTCACCTGTACAGATTAAAGCTCAAGCCATCTCATGATTCCTTGGCCAAGATTTTGTTCCATCCCTGCTGAACCTACTGACAGAATTGTTGCCTCTATAAGTTTTCTGTTATGTGTTTTTCACTCTATGAGCCATCACCAGCACCATCAAGGACATGCATACAGGAAGGTAATGGAAAATGGTCAGTGATATCATGAAGGATTCCACATATCCTGCTCATGGACTGTTTGTCCCATTCCCGTTAGGGTAAAGGCTATGTAGCATCCCCACCAGGACCACCAGACTCAAAAGCAGTTACTTTTCCCAAGCAGTAAGGCTCATCAACACCTTCACCACTACTCGATCATTTATGTACAGACACTCCTGTGCCTAACGACACTTTATGTACATACAATGTGTTTTAGCTTTTTTAAAATATTTATTTATTGTGTTCTTTATCTTGTGTTTTTTTGTGCTGTGTCAGATTTGGAGTAACATTATTTCACTCTACACTTCCTTTATAGGAAATGACATTAAACCATATAGATTTTAGAATTAACCTTGAAAGGCACTTAGATCTAAACTCTGCTTAGGTCATAATATAAAGTTGGTAGCCATACTAATAATTAAATAGCTCTTGTTTATTCATGTCCTCATGTACCTTTACCTTTGTTCTTTTACTTCTCTGCATTCCTGCTGTGTAGCTTTGCTGTCCTTCTGTGCTCCTGCCAGGGTCAGGTTGTCTCTGTGGCACACTAGTACTGAAAGGTTTGCTTTCTGAAAGCACACCATGTCAACCCTTGTACCTTGGTTTCTAAAGCCACTTTTAGTTCATAAGAATAAACTGAATTTTCAATGTTGGTAAAAATTCTTATTTATTTATTTAGCGATACAGCACAGAACAGGCCCTTGTGGCGCAACGAACCCCACTGCAACTCATCAGTGTAACCATAGCCTTATCACAGGACAACTTTTCAATAACCAATTGTGCTGTACCACTGTACGATATGTAGATAAGCCTACAAGAGGGGAGGCTGTACTTGATCTAGTATTAGGAAATGAACCTGGTCAGGTCTCTCACTGGGAGAGCATTTTGGAGATAGTGATCACAATTCTATCTCCTTTACCATAGCATTGGAGAGGGACAGGAACAGACAAATTAGGAAGGCATTTAATTGGAGTAAGGGGAAATATGAAGCTATCAGGCAGGAACTTGGAAGCATAAATTGGAAACAGATGTTCTCAGGGAAACATATGGAAGAAATGTGGCAAATGTTCCGGGGATATTTACATGGGGTTCTGTGTAGATACGTTCCAATGAGACAGGGAAAGGATGGAAGGGTACAGGAACCGTGGTGTACAAAGGCTGTTGTAAATCTAGTCAAGAAGAAAAGAAAAGCTTACCAGCGGTTCGAAAAATTAGGTAATGATAGAGATCTAGAAGATTATAGGCTAGCAGAAAGGAGCTTAAGAAGGAAGTTAGGAGAGCCAGAAGGGGCCATGAGAAGTATTTGGCGGACAGGATTAAGGAGAACCCCAAGGCATTCTACAAGTATGTGAAGAGCAAGAGGATAAGATGAGAGAGAATAGGACCAATCAAGTGTGACAGTGGAAAAATGTGTATGGAGCCGGAGGAAATAGCAGAGGTACTTAATGAATACTTTGATTCATTATTCACTACTGAAAAGGATCTTGGCGATTGTAGTGATGACTTGCAGCTGGCTGAAAAGCTTGAGCATGTAGATATTAAGAAAGAGGATATACTGGAGCTTTTGGAAAGCATCAAGTTGGATAAGTCACCGGGACCGGATGAGATGTACCCCAGGCTACCGTGGGAGGTGAGGGTGGAGATTGCTGGTGACGATCTTTGCATCATCAATGGGGACAAGAGAGGTTCCGGAAGGTTGGAGGGTTGCGGATGTTGTTCCCTTCTTCAAGAAAGAGTGTAGAGATAACCTAGGAAATTATAGACCAGTGTGTCTTACTTCAGTGGTTCGCAAGTTGAAGGAAGAGATCCTGAGAGGCAGGATTTATGAACATTTGGAGATGTATAACATGATTCGGAATAGTCAGCATGGCTTTGTCAAAGGCAGGTCGTGCCTTACGAACCTGATTGAATTTTTTGAGAATGTGACTAAACATGTTGATACGGTAGGGCAGTAGATATAGTGTATATGGCTTTCAGCAAGGTATTTGATAAGGTACCCCATGCAAGGCTTATTGGGAAAGTAAGGAGGCATGGGATCTAAGGGGACCTTGCTTTATGGATCTAGCATTGGCTTGTCCACGGAAGGCAAAAAGTGGTTGTAGATGGGTCATATTCTGCATGGAGGCCGGTGACCATTGGTGTGCCTCAGAGATCTGTTCTGGGACCCCCACTCTTTGTGATTTTTATAAATGACCTGGATGAGGAAGTGGAGGGATGGGTTAATAAATTTGCTGATGACACAAATGTTGGGGGTGTTGTGGATAGTGTGGAAATTACAGCGGGACATTGATAGGATGCAAAACTGGGCTGAGAAGTGGCAGATGGAGTTCAACCCGGATACGTGTGAGGTGGTTCATTTTGGTAGGTCAAATATGAGGGCGGAATATAATAATGGCAAGACTCTTGGGAGTGTGGAGGATCAGAGGGATCTTGGGGTCCGAGTCCATAGGACACTCAAAGCTGCTGCACAGGTTGACTTTGTGTTTGAGAAGGCATACGGAGCATTGGCCTTCATCAATCATGGGATTGAGTTTAAGAGCCAAGAGGTAATGTTACAGCTATAGAGGACCCTGGTCAGACTCCACTTGGAGTACTGTGCTCAGTTCTGGTTGCTGCACTACAGGAAGGACATGGAAACCATAGAAAGGCTGCAGAGAAGATTTACAAGGATGTTGCCTGGATTGGGGAGCATACCTTATGAGAATAGGTTGAGTGAACTCGGCCTTTTCTCCTTGGAGTGACGGAGGATGAGAGGTGACCTGATAGAGGTGTACAAGATGATGAGAGGCATTGATTGTGTGGATAGTCAGAGGCTTTTTCCCAGGACTGAAGTGGCTAGCACGAGAGGGCATAGTTTTAAGGTGCTTGGAAGTAGGTACAGGGGAGATGTCAGGAGTAAGTCTTTTACGCAGAGAGTGGTGAGTGCGTGGAATGGGGTGGCGGTGGTGGAGGCGGAAACGATAGGGTCTTTTAAGAGACTCCTGGATGGATACATGGAGCTTAGAAAAATAGAGGGCTATGGGTAAGCCTTGGTAGTTCTAAGGTAAGGACATGTTCGGCACAGCTTTGTGGGCCGAAGGGCCTGTATTGTGCTGCAGGTTTTCTATGTTTCTATAACTTTCTGTTTAGCAAAGGCAATGTTCCTGAGGTATGGATTTGCCAGACTGACTGTTAGGATGAGAGAATAGTGTGAGATCTACAGTTAAGATTGCGAATCTGCTGGGGTGGGCTGTTGTGTCGGGTGCTCCCAGTACGGCCTCTACATTGGTGAGAACTGTTGTAAATTGGGGGACCGCTTTGTTGAACACTTCTACACCATCCCCAACAAGTGGAACTTCCTGGCAGCCAAACATTTTAATTCCGATTCCCATTCCAGTTCCAGCATGTTGGCCCATGGTCTCCTCTTGTTGTTAAGATGAGGCCACCCTCAGGGTGGAGGAGCAACACCTTGTATTCCTCCAACCTGATGGCATGAATATAGATTTCTTCTAGAAAACAAATTTTACCTGTTCCCCACTCTGACTTTTTAATTCTTCTTTCTCACTTGCCTCTTAGTTCCCACTGTGTCCTCTCCTCCTTCCCTTTCCCGTATTGTCCACACTGTTCTCCGATCAGATTCCTTCTCCCGCCCTTGACTTTTCCACTTGGCTTCACCTATCACCTTCTAGCTAGCCTTCCACTCCCCCCCCCCACCCACCCCTGTTTATTCTGGCACCCTCTCCCTTCCTTTCCTATCCTGCAGAAGGGTCTCGGCCCAAAAGGGTGGCTATTTAAAAACGTAAACACGAGGAATTCTGCAGATGCTGGAAATTCAAGCAACACACATCAAAGTTGCTGGTGAACGCAGCAGGCCAGGCAGCATCTCTTGGAAGAGGTACAGTCCATGTTTCGGGCCGAGACCCTTCGTCAGGACTAACTGAAGGAAGAGCTAGTAAGAGATTTGAAAGTGGGAGGGGGAGGTGGAGGGGTAGATCTAAAATGATAGGAAAAGACAGGAGGGGGAGGGATGGAACCAAGAGCTGGACAGGTGATTGGCAAAAGGGATAGGAGAGGATCATGGGACGGGAGGCCCAGGGAGAAGGAAAAGGAGGAGGGGGGGAAACCCAGAGGACGGGCAAAGGGTATAGTCAGAGGGACAGAGGGAGAAAAAGGAGAGAGAGAGAAAAAGAATGCGTGTATATAAATAAATAATGGATGGGGTACAAGGGGGAGGTGGGGCATTAGCGGAAGTTAGAGAAGTCAATGTTCATGCCATCAGGTTGGAGGCTACCCAGACGGAATATAAGGTGTTGTTCCTCCAACCTGAGTGTGACTTCATCTTGACAGTAGAGGAGGCCGTGGATAGACATGTCAGAATGGGAATGGGATGTGGAATTAAAATGTGTGGCCACCGGGAGATCCTGCTTTTCTCTGGCGGACAGAGCGTAGATGTTCAGCAAAGCGGTCTCCCAGTCTGCGTCGGGTCTCGCCAATATATAGAAGGCCACATCGGGAGCACCGGATGCAGTATATCACCCCAGCCGACTCACAGGTGAAGTGTGGCCTCACCTGCAAGGACTGTCTGAGGCCCTGAATGGTGGTAAGGCAGGAAGTGTAAGGGCATGTGTAGCACTTGTTCCACTTAAATAGCTTGGCTATTTATTCATTTCTGTAGATGCTGCCTGACCTGCTGAGTTTCTCTAGCATTTTGTGTGTGTTGCTTAAGAATTTTACCGGAATTTAGAGACATATAGGTTAACAAAGGTATGACAGAACTGATGGGCTAGATGCTGTACAAAACACAAAAGGCACTAGAAGGAACTCGGCAGGTCAGGCAGCATCAATGGAGGGAAATGGACAGTGGATGTTTTGGATCGGGACGTAGATGTTGTTGTAAAAAGTGCCTATGTGTTACCCCAGATTTGAGCATCTGCAGTCCCTTGTAGCTGTGTGGCTATTACCCAAGGGATTTATACCTGGGGTTAAAAATGTAGACTAAGGAGGGGTCCTTTTATTGTCTCCTTTTGTTTTTGTTTTTAAAACTATTACAACTTATTTTGAATTATTGTAGATGCATGTTAATCGAGACCAGTACATTTTGGCCCAATTAAGTGGCTGTCCCAGTTAGCTGAAGTTTTATGGAAATAGTTAAAAAAGCTATTTAAAAAAGACGTTTAACTGAGTAACAAATTATGTATTTAAATGAAATACGGAACCAATTAGAACAATACCACTGCTGCTATAGTATTATAAAACTGCATTAGATCTGATAGCTGTTGACAGAGGAATTTATCCAGTGTAAGCTGCCTTGTTCTTTTGATTGACAGTGAATTAACAAAATCAGTGCAGACACCTAGTGCGGATTATGGACTGCCTTCATACAATGCTTTTGATGATTACATCTGCCAAATTTTTATTTTCATTGTAACATTGAAGATGGTTGTCGATGCCTTCAAATTCTTTGAGGCTACTGACTTTTTGAAGTGGTGCAATTGTTTCATTTTGACTGTCAGCCTCCGAGCCTGAATGCTTGAAACAATAGTGTAATTATCTTACTGCTTATTTCTCACTATTAGTGACAAAAATCACAGCTTTTTAATACAAACACAATGCAACTGATGCTATTTAAAAACTGTTCGCTCTGACTACAGTGTAGCGTCTAATGGCTACACAAGTATAGGCGTCTGATGCTAGTTTAAAAATTGTTCAGCAAGTCTCCTGTCCCAATTAAGTGGCATTATGTCCCACATAAATGAAGGGAATCCCAGGTATTTTCTCAATTAGTTTTTGTTCTTTAAGACATCCCAAATAAGCAGCTGCCCTGATTAACCAATCGCCCAATTAACCTGAGTCCACTGTACATCTAACAATGTAATCTCTGCTTGCTCTTTGGCATATTGTTTCTTGTTTCTGGTATTTCCCCTAGCATGTATTTTTGCTTTTCATATGATTTAAAATATGTAATTTTACCTTTTGTGTATCTTAGGGGATGTTTTGGAGTTGCAGACAAAGTATCTTTGAGGAAATGAAGAAGAAATTCTCTCAGGTAGTATCAGTGTTGCATTGGCTGGAAAATATTAACAGCCTGTGAATGAGGCAATAACATGGCCTGGCCGGGGTTTCACATTGTTCCAGTAATCTTGGGCAGTGCTAACAAAAGAAACAAACGTAGTTGGCTTACTTCTCCTGTTGTTTGTTTTAACTGCCATAATGTAGCTTTATTTTTGGTTAATTAGAAACTGAGAATTCCTGTACCTGTACTGTCTTTTTAAGCAACACACACAAAATGCTGGTGGAACGCAGCAGGCCAAACAGCATCTCTAGGAAGAAGCACAGTCAACGTTTCGGGCCGAGACCCTTCATCAGGACTAACTGAAAGAAGAGATAGTCAGAGATTTGAAAGTGGAAGGGGGAGATCCGAAATGATAGGAGAAGACAGGAGGGGGTGGGATGGAGCCAAGAGCTGGGAAGTTGATTGGCAAAAGGGATACAAGGCTGGAGAAGGGAGAGGATTGTGGGACAGGAAGCCTAGGGGGATAGAAAGGAGGAGGGGAGCATCAGAGGAAGATATAGTGAGAGGGACAGAGGGAGGAAAAAAAAGAGAAAGAAAGGGGAAAAAATAAAAAATAATAAGTAAGGGATGGGGTAAGAAGGGAAGGAAGGGGAATTAATGGAAGTTAGAGAAGCCAATGTTCATGCCATCAGGTTGAAGGCTACCCAGACGGAATATAAGGTGTTGTTCCTCCAACCTGAGTGTGGCTTCATCTTGACAGTAGAGGAGGCCGTGGATAGACATATCAGAATGGGAGTGGGACGTGGAATTGAAATGTGTGGCCACTGGGAGATCCTGCATTCTTTGGCAGACAGAACGTAGGTGTTCAGCGAAACTGTCTCCCAGTCTGCGTCAGGTCTCGCCAATAGATAGAAGGCTGCACCGGGAGCACCAGACGCAGTATATCACCCCAGCCGACTCATAGGTGACATGTCACCTCACCTGGAAGGACTGTCTGGGGCCCTGAATGGTGGTAAGGGAGGAAGTGTAAGGGCATGTGTAGCACTTGTTTCACTTACAAGAATAAGTGCCGGGAGGGAGATCGGTGGGAAGGGATGGGGGGGACGAATGGACAAGAACGTCGCGTAGGGAGTGATCCCTGTGGAAAGCAGAAATAGGGGAGAGGGAAAGATATGCTTGGTGGTGGGATCCAGTTGGAGGTGGCGGAAGTTACAGAGAATTATATGTTGGACCTCCGAGGCTGGTGGGGTGGTAGGTGAGGACAAGGGGAACCCTATTCCTAATGGGGTGGCGGGAGGATGGGGTGAGAGCAGATGTGTGTGAAATGGGAGAGATACGTTTGAGAGCAGAGTTGATGGTGGAGGAAGGGAAGCCCCTTTCTTTAAAAAAGGTCATTTCCCCCTAGGCCTCCCGTCCCATGATCCTCTCCCTTCTCCAGCCTTGTATCCCTTTTGCCAATCAACTTTCCAGCTCTTAGCTACATCCCTCCTCCTCCTCCTCCTCCTCCTGTCTTCTTCTATCATTTTGGATCTCATCCTCCCCCTCCCACTTTCAAATCTCTTACTATCTCTTCTTTCAGTTAGCCTTGATGAAGGGTCTCGGCCAGAAACGTCGATTGTACCTCTTCCTATAGATGCTGCGTGGCCTGCTGTGTTCCACCAGCATTTTTTGTGAGTTGCTTGAATTTCCAGCTTCTGCAGACTTCCTCGTGTTTACCGTCTTTTTAAGTTCAGTGGCCACTGATGACCTTTGCTCCTTTCTTGTTTAACTTGCTGTAAGTGTTGAGTGACTGCACAGTAGCATGAGCCAATTCTCCACTTCTGAGCATTCTTTTCTCAGTATATGCTCTCCTGACTTTCTAGTGTTGACGTCTGTATATTGCTATTATTTTTGTGCAACTGTATCATATATCTACTGTATGTGCTGTCTGCTGTCAGTACTGTGTTTTGCACCTTGGCACCGGGATCATTGTTTGGCTGTATTCATGGATTTTCATGTATGGTTGAATGACAATTAAACCTGCATAGTGTATTCTGAGGAAGCTTTTGTAGCTTTTTATATTTTTAAAACTATTGTCTGGTGCCTTTTAGAGGTATTCAATTGCTATTGTTTGCGCAAACTTCTCTGTACAATGTGGTGAGGCCATTTGAAACATGCACAAAGCAACAGAGCAACCTTCGGTTACTTTTCATCTATCTTCATCTAGGGCAAAAAAATCTATTAGTTTAAAATTTAGTGTTGAGATGTTGTGTTCTCAAAATGCATGTATTTTTTAAACATTGTAAGATGTTCTCAAAATGCACCTACTATTTAAATATTTTAAATATTCTCACCACTGTTTGTAAGGAGTTTGTACATTCTCTCAGTGACTGAGTGGGTTTCCTCTAGATGCTCTGGTTTCCTCTCTCAGTCCAAAGACGGGATGCTGTTATACTGTATCTAAATACAAACGTTTGTAAATAAAATTCAAACTTATAACTGTGCCCGCCTCTACAACTTCCTCTGACAGCTTGTCCCATATACTTGCCACCTTTTGTGTGAAAATATTGTCCCTCAGGTACTCCTTAAATCTCACCCATCTCACGTTAAACCTATCCCCTCAGGTTTTGGGATCCCCTTTACGGGGGGGAAAAGAATTTTTGCCCCTCATGATATACCTCTATAAAGTGATCCCTATGCACCACAGATAAAAATCCCCTGCCTTTCCGGGGTCATTGACAGATTTTTGAACTGCTTGTGCTACATAAGATAAAATTCTTCATTCAAAGGTTAGTGCGAATATTGAACAAGCTGCCGGAGAAGGTAGTGGCTGTGGGTTTGATTTCAACATTGAAGAAAAGTTTGAAAAAGTACATGTATGGGTTGGGAATGGAGAGATATGGTCCAAGTACAGGTTGAGGAGACTGGGCAGAATAACAGTTCAGCACGGACTAGCTGAGCTGAAGGACCCGTTTCTGTGCTGTAGTCCTCCGTGACCTTAAAGCATTCTTCCAATAGCTAGGTAACCAGAACTACACAGAATACTCCATGGGTAGTCTCAGTGATGTCTTTTCAGTCGTTACATGACATCCCGACTCTTGTGCTCAATCTGCAGATTTCTTTTACTTTCATATTCTAAAAGGCTGGTGAGTGCACAAGACTGGAACATGCGTCAGGCAGCTGGACAAAGTCCCAATTAAACCACGTCGAGAATATTCAAAGTAGCTCCCGATGCCATCACATGAGATGGATGGATGGGTTTTGGGGGAGGGAATGCAGTAATCTGCCTTTGGACTATTAACTTCATGCTTTGTTACAGCATTCACCTGAAATTCCCAGGCCTGAGACCTATCTTAGAACAGAGATGAAGAGGAATTTCTTTAGCAAGAATCTGTAGAATTCATTGCTTCAAACGGCTGTGGAGGCTAAGTATTTGAGTATATTTAAAGCGGAGTTCTTCCCCACTGCCATCAGATTTATGAATAGACGATGAACCCATAAACACTACTATTATTTGGCTCATTTTGTACTACTTAATTTTTAATATATTTCTTATTGTAATTTATAATTTTTATTATGTATTGCAATGTACTGTCTCAAAACAAATTTTGTGACATATGCCAGAGATATTAAACCTGATTTTGATTCAGATTTTTTTTATATTGCTTAGTGTACAGCTACATTTTGGCCCATTCTGGCCACGCTGCTGTTTATTTATGGTGAGGCCTAATTTGGAGTTCTGTGTCCAGTTTTGGTTACCTACCTACAGGAAAGATGTCAATAAGATTGAAAGTGCAGAGAAATTATACAAGTATGTTGATGGGGACTTTAGGGCCTGAGTTATAGGGAAAGGTTGAATAGATTAGGACTTTATTTCTTGGAGCATAGGAGACTGAGTGGAGATTTGATAGAGGTATAAAAAATTATGAGGGGTATAGATAGGATAAATGTAAGCAGGCTTTTTCCACTGAGATTAGGTGAGATTAGAACTAGAGCTCATGGGTTAAGGATGAAAGGGGAACCATTTAAGGGGAGCATGAAGGGGACCTTTGTCACTCAGAGGGTGGGGAGAGTGTGGAACAAGCTGCTAGTGCAAGTGGTGGATGCAGATTCAGTTGCCACATTTAGGTACATTGATGGGAGGGGTATGGAGGGCTATGGTCTGGATGAGATGGACTGAAGGGCCTGTTTCTGTGCTGTAGTGTTCTTTGACTCTATGATTATTCACAATGTCGGCCAACTCCCATCCCCTCCTCGCTGCCCTTAGGAATGTATTCATTTCTCACAGTTACTATTTCTCCTTAAATGCATCTCCTGCTGTGCATCTCAACTGTTGTCTAAAATCCTGCTTAGTGACTCGTTGCTGCTGATTGGATACAAAATATTTTGGCCCCACAACCAAGTGCCCCCAAGTCTCCGTGAAAATCTGGAAACCCAGTGATACTTTAACACATGCTGTAGCTTTAATCCCTGTGTGTTATGACAGAATTACTTCCAAGTTTGGGAACTTCATGCATTTGTTGAAGGAATTCAAAATTGCACCAGGACATTTTACAGGAGAATGTCAGGGTAACAGTCCATCACCTGAAACTTAATAGAAGTTGAATGATGCAGCAAGACAATGATCTGAAACAAAAGAGTAAATCAACAACTGAATGGTTTAAAAAGAAGAAAATTCGTGTTTTGGAATGGCCAAGTCAGAGCCCAGATCTTAACCCAATTGAGATGCTGTGGCATGACCTGAAGAGAGCGAGGGCTGTTCATGCAAGGTATCTCAGAAATATTGATGAACTTTAAGTTTTGTATGGAGGAATGGTCTAAAATTCCTCTTCTGATCAGCAGCTACAGGAAATGCTTGATGGAGGTTATTGCTGCTAAAGGAGGTTCTACCAGTTATTAAATACAAGGGTTCACATACTTTTTCTAGCCTGGACTGTGAATGATTAAATAATATGTTCATTAAATACAGTCGGCCCTCCTTATCCGCGAGTTCCGCAAGCGTGAATTCAACCAACCGCGAATCGAGAAAACCAGGAAGTGCTCTTCCAGCACTTGTTGTTCGAGCGTGTACAGACTTTTTTTTCTTGTCATTATTCCCTAAACAATGCAGAGTAACATCTATTTTACATAGTATTTACATTGTATTAGGTATCATAAGTAATCTAGAGATGATTTAAAGTATACGGGAGGATGTGCATAGGTTATCGTGGATTCAGATTGAAAAAAAACGGTTTAGTGTCAGTTAGTCAAACGTTTGTTTTAGTATATAGTATATATTTTACCTTTCAATGCATATAAAACACTTAAGCGTATGTTTCAGCGCTGGGCTTGGGAACGGAAGCTCCCGAGTTGGATCCAGTGACAGACTGCTCCCGAGCGCGCTCTCCATCCATGCCAGGGTTGATGTGGAGGATCAAAAACCCAAAACCCAATAATTAAACCACTGCATTGCTTCGTAATAATTGTAGCTTTCACCGGGGCAAGGCCTTTCTCACTTTATCCTTTAAAATTCTTCCGATTGTTGACCGACTGTAGCCTAACGCGTTTCCAATGACCAATGGTGTTTCACCTCTTTCCGATCGCTTTATTATTTCCACTTTATTTTCAATCGTGATCGTGATTATTTTCATGAACAGAAACACTGCGGATTCAGAGCTCTGCCGCCAGGTCCTAATGTTCACTGCATTGATAAGGTCTGCGGTTCTGCTGGGTCCTAAGGTCCATTGCATTGAGACAGGTTGAATAAGGGACTTGAGCATCTGCGTTTTTTGGTACCCGTGAGGGTTCCCGAAACCAATCCCTCGCGGATAAGGAGGGCCGCCTGAACATGAAAAGTATAATTGTTTGTGTGTTATTAGTTTCAGCAGACTGTATTTGTCTATTATTGTGACTTAGATGAAGACTAGACCACATTTTATGAGTAATTAATGCAGAAAACCAGTTAATTGGCAAGGGTTCGCAAACTTCTTGCAACTCTAGATAATCACATTTGCTCACCAGCTGAACTGAGACAATTGTTATTAACCTTCGGATTTCATTGAATCTATTGACATTTAACACAGTACAGAAATATCATTGTGTGTCTCTTTAAAAACTGTGGTGTTTACCATTTGGCTCGCAAAACAAAATAGATTTTATTTATTTTATTTATTTTGAGATAAAGTGCAGAACAGGCCTTTCTGGCTCCTTCAAGCTGTGTCACCAGAATTCCCCCGATTTATCCCTTGTCTAATCACTGGACAATTTGCACTGTGGACTGTGGGAGGAAGCTGGAGCACCTGGAAAAAACCCACGCTTTCCTTGGGAAGGACGTACAACCTCCTTAGAGGACGCCAGGATTGAATTCAGAACTCCAACGCTGTAATAGTGTTGCACTAACTGCTATGCCACCATGCTGCCTGATGTTTAAGATTGTATGCACATAGGGCCTTGCATCTCTACATGTTTAGAAGTTTGGTCTCTGCTCTTCACATATGTGGCAACTAATGTACCTGGAGCAACATCCCACAGTGTGCGTGAGTGGTATTTGAGGTGGTGAGAAGTCTCCATACTTCTCTTCAGGTCATAGTGCTTAGACTATAAGACATGCAGAATTAGGCCATTCAGACCACTGCTGTCTGTGGCAATGGATTCCACAGATTCACCACCCTCTGGCTTAAGAAACTCCTTCTCAACCTTGTCCTAAATCAACGTCTCTTTATTCTGATGCTGTGCCCTTTGATCCAAGACTCATTCACTGTAGGACACATCCTCACCGCATCAATTCTATCTAGGCCACTATTCGATAGATTCCGCACCCCCCCCCCCCCCCCCATTCTTCTAAACTCCAGTGAGTATAGGATCAGAGCCATCAGCACTCCTCATATGTTAACACTTCCATTCCGGAATTATTCTTGTGAGCATCCTCTGGACTCCCTCTATTGTCAGCACATCATCTCATAGATAAGGGGCCCAAAAGTGCTCACAATACTTCGTGTGGTCTGATCAATGCTTTATAAAGCCTCAGCATTTTATCCTTGCTCTTATATTCTCATTCTCTGGATATGAATGTTAACATTGCTTTTGCTTTCCATACCACCAATTTGACCCACCTTTATTCCTTCTACCAAAATGCATGATTGTACACTTCCTGACACTGTATTCCATCTGCCAGTTCTTTGCCCAATCTACTAATCTGTCCAAGTCTTTCTGCAGATTCCTTGTTTTGTCAACATGATGTGTCCCCTCCACCTATCTGTCCAAGTCCGTCTGCAGACTCCCTGCTTCAACACTACCTGCCCTGCTCCTCCACCTATCTTTGTTTCAGTTGTTTACAGTCATCCAGAGATCTATTTGTCAGCTCCAAATAAAAAACTCTTAAAACATGCAACCATCTTTCAATACCTCACAGTCAGTGCTGATTGTGAACTCGTCATTGGATGTGAATTGACTATCCAGCTTTTCAGCTGAAACACAGATAAACCCATCAAAGTCGGTTGTTTAAAGTTCAGTATAAACCACTATGTTAAGGCTGATTCAGTGCTTTCATTATTATTTTCTGTTTTTTTCCTAAACTGCAAACAATGCTGCATCAGACATGCAAAACTGCACGTTTGGGTAGAAGTGTAGGTAGTTTGGGCAGTGTCCACAACACCTTCAATTATTGAGTCGCTGTTTGTTGAATTGTGGTATTCAACAATACTTGCTATTCAGTTTTGTATGGCTTAGCAAGCTTTCTGTTAGACCAACTAAACTAAATGGATTCACACTGTAAGCAGTGGATATATTTAATGACTTTTGCTTTCAGGACACAGACTTTCAAATAATTCAATTTAATATCAGAGAATTTATACAGTATAGAACCTGAAATTTTTACTTTTCACATATGTTTATTGGTGTTTAAAACATTTCTGTAGAAAATAAAAATCCAATTTTCTAATCACTGTATTGGTATTGTACCCATGTAAACTACCACACATTTTTCCCTTTTTTTTGCTCTACTTGTTTAATATATATGTATGTTTCTTATTGTAATTTATAGTTCTTTTACATTATGTATTGCAATGTACTGCTGTTGCAAAACATACTTCATGACATATGACAATGATATTAAACTTGAATGTTTCTGAATACCTGACATTTTGGAAAGACGACCTGTATCTTGATTCAGGGTGGGAATGCATACCTATCAACCAGTACCTTACTTCACAACTGTACAAGGGACACTGTTTACACTGGCTCTAGGGTGACCAAGTTCTTTTGTTTTCAATAATACATACAGAACAAGATACCTCAATAACTAGGTTGTTATTGTATGACATTACCTAGCTTCACTGGTAATATTTTACAGAAACATAAATCCATGATAAACTTAAAACAGTCACTTGTTGCAAGGTTAGGGTCACTCTTAAAAAGATTATGGTTAGGCAGATATGTTTTCTGTTCAATAAAATAACAATTTATTGCCACGATATGGAATGAATACTGTTGAAATGCAGTGAACAATGAACTAGGTACATTCAAGTCTAGTACAGGGAGTGGCACTGTAGCGTAGTGGTTGGTGTAATACTAACACAACACCAGTGACCTGGGTTCAGTTCTGCTGCTGTCTGTAAGGAGTTTAATCTGTTCTCCCTGTGACTGTGAGAGTTTCCTCTGGGTGCTCCCAATTTCCTCCCACGTTTTAAAATGGTAAGAGTTGTAATTGCTGAGATGGGTGTAATTGAGTTGGAAGGGCCTGTTACCGTGCTGTCTCTCTGAATAAATAACAGTAAATGAAGAAATGTGTTGGCGCATGGCCAAGTGGTTAAAGGCATCTGTCTAGTGGTCTGAAGGTCGCTAGTTCGATCCTCAGTTGAGGCAGTGTGTTGTGTCCTTGAGCAAGGCACTTAACCACACATTGCTCTGCGACGACACCGGTGCCAAGCTGTATCGGCCCTAGTGCCCTTCCCTTGGACAACATCGGTGGCGTGGAGAGGAGAGACTTGCAGCATGGGCAACTGCCGGTCTTCCATGCAACCTTGCCCAGGCCTGTGCCCTGGAAACCTTCCAAGGTGCAAATCCATGGTCTCATGAGACTAACAGATGCCTATATATTAAATGAAGAAAGTCAAGGATTGGTATTTGTTGCGAGATTCTTTTCCACTTCAATTCAGGTTTGGTTTATTAGTTTGCCGACATGTAGTTGGAGATACAGTGGAAGAAGTTTTGTTTGCCTGCCATCCAGACACATCATGGTGTGCATAAGTCTTCAATGCAGAAGGTAGTGAAGCAGCTACAGAGAAAGTGGTACATGGAAAGGATATCTGGATGTATATTGGCACAAATTCTGTTGGTCAGGTCCAGCCTATTTCTATTATTGCCCAGACTGGTCCTCATTGACTATATTGAGCTGTGGTAACTGAAGAACTTGGTGGAATGCTGTAGCAGGTACTCTGCCATCTCATTGAGAGCACCCAGGGACAGAGCCACACCACAGGAAGAAACAGGAGAACCCATAAAGCTGGGGGAAAGATGTATGACATCGATAGTGACAAAGATTAGTGGCTTGATGACTAATGAGGAGACAGAGGACAGATGAGGGATTATTTTGCTGTGTTTTGATGTACATGTGACAAATAAAGCTAATCTTTAATAATTGTGTGAGATATGGGTATGATGCAGTCAAAACCTATGAAAATAATGCATGTCTGATCTATAAAAGCTGCTACTCTATTTTAACAATAACCAATGTTGTTGCAGTCAGAGACGGCGGCAGATGAACCACGGGTACTCTGTATTATTCAGGACACCACAAATGCTAAGTCGGTCACTCAGCGGATCACTCTCAACCTCCCTGCATCAACTCTCGTCAAGCAGCTGTTTGAGGACGTCTCAGCTAAAGCAGGCTACGTCAATGGCACCTTCGAGCTGGTCTGGAGCAACGGTCTTAACAATCCTGACCAGGTGAGCCTGAGAGCTAACTCTTGCTTCTTCAGATAGTGATGTCCACCTTATCACCTAATCATGAATACTAGAATAGCTGGGGGGTGGGAACCGAACTGAAGCGATGGAGGATGAGTTGGTGGCTCACAAATAGAGAAGGCTTGTAGACAGTGTGAGAAGGAGGGTAGGCAGGTGATAGACAAGGGATGCACTCAGACCGATGATTTGAGATGTGTCTATTTTAATGCAAGGAGTATTATGAACAAAGCGGATGAGCTTAGAGCATGGATCAGTACTTGGAATTATGATGTGGCCATTACAGAGACTTGGATGACTCAGGGGCAAGAATGGTTACTTCAAGTCCCAGGCTTTAGATGTTTCAGAAAGGATATTAAGGGAGGCCAAAGAGGTGGGGGTATGGCACTGTTGATTAGAGATAGTGTCATGGCTGTAGAAAAGGAGGAAGTCATGGAGGGATTGTCTATGGAGTCTCTGTGGGTGGAAGTTAGGAACAGGAAGGGGTCAGTAACTCTACTGGGTGTTTTTTATAGACCACCCAATAGTAACAAGGACATCGAGGAGCAGCTAGGGAGACAGATTCTGGAAAGGTGTAATAATAACAGTGTTGTTGTGGTGGGAGATTTTAATTTCCCAAATATTGGTTGGCATCTCCCCAGAGCAAGGGGTTCAGATGGGGTGGAGTTTGTTAGGTGTGTTCAGGGTGGATTCTGTTCAGGATGGATTCTTGACACAATGTGTTTCTAAGCCTACAAGAGGAGAGGCTGTAATTGTTCTGGTGTTTGGAAATGTACCTGGTCAGGTGTCAGATCTCTCGGTGGGAGAGCATTTGGGAGATAGTGATCACAATTCTATCTCCTTTACCATAGCATTGGAGAGGGATAGGAACAGACAAGTTAGGAAAGCATTTAATTGGAGTAAGGGGAAATGAGGCTATCAGGCAGGAACTTGAAGCATAAATTGGGAACAGATGGGAAACGTATGGAAGAAATGTGGCAAATGTTCAGAGGATATTTGCGTTGGATTCTGTGTAGATACGTTCCAATGAGACACGGAAAGGATGGTAGGGTAGAGGAACAGTGGTGTACACAGGCTGTTGTAAATCTAGTCAAGAAGAAAAGAAAAGCTTACCAGCAGTTCAGAAAAATTAGGTAATGATAGAGATCTAGAAGATTATAAGGCTAGCAGAAAGGAGCTTAAGAAGGAAGTTAGGAGAGCCAGAAGGGGCCATGAGAAGTACTTAGCGAACAGGGTTTTAGGAGAGCCCCAAAGCATTCTACAAGTATGTGAAGAGCAAGAGGATAAGATGAGAGAGAATAGGACCAATCAAGTGTGACAGTGGATAATTGTGTATGGAGCTGGAGGAAATAGCAGAGGTACTTAATGAATACTTTGCTTCATTATTCACTACGGAAAAAGATCTTGGCGATTGTAGGGATGACTTGCAGCTGGCTGAAAAGCTTGAGCATATAGATATTAAGAAAGAGGATGTGCTGGAGCTTTTGGAAAATATCAAATTGGATAAGTCACCAGGACTGGATGAGATGTACCCCAGGCTACGAGGGTGGAGATTGCTGAGCCTCTGGTGATGATCTTTGCATCATCAGTGGGGACAAGAGAGGTTGAAGGGTTGCGGATGTTGTTCCCTTATTCAAGAAAGGGAGTAGAGATAGCCCAGGAAATTATAGACCAGTGAGTCTTACCTCAGTGGTTGGCAAGTCGATGGAAGAGATCCTGAGAGGCAGGATTTATGAACATTTGGAGATGAATAACATGATTCGGAATAGTCAGCATGGCTTTGTCAAAGGCAGGTCCTGCCTTGTGAATTTTTTTTGAGTATGTGACTAAACACATTGATGAAGGTAGGGCAGTAGATGTAGTGTATATGGATTTCAGCAAGGCATTTGATAAGGTACCCCATGCAAGGCTTATTGAGAAAGTAAGGAGGCATGGGATCCAAGGGCATCTTGCTTTGTGGATCCAGAATTGGCTTGCCCACAAAAAGCAGAGTGGTTGTAGATGGGTCATATTCTGCATGGAGACTGGTGACCAGTGGTGTGCCTCAGGGATCTGTTCTGGGACCCCCTACTCTTCATGACTTTTATAAATGACCTGGATGAGGAAGTGAAGGGTTGGGTTAGTAAATTTGCTGATGACACAAAGATGTGAGGTGTTGTGGATAGTGTGGAGGGCTGTCAGAGATTACAGTGGGACATTGATAGGATGCAAAACTGGGCTGAAAAATGGCAGATGGAGTTCAACCCAGATAAGCGTGAGGTGGTTCATTTTGGTAGGTCAAATAGGATGGCAGAATATAGTATTAATGGTAAGACCTTTGGCAGTGTGGAGGATGAGAAGGACCTTGGGGTCCGAGTCCATTGGACACTCAAAGCTGCGACGCAGGTTGACTCTGTGGTTAAGAAGGCATACGGTGCATTGGCCTTCATCAATCATGGGATTGAGTTTAGGAGCCGAGAGGTAATGTTGCAGCTACATAGGACCCTGGTCAGACCCCACTTGGAGTACTGTGCTCAGTTCTGGTCACCTCACTACAGGAAGGATGTGGAAACCATAGAAAGGATGCAGAGGAGATTTACAAGGATGTTGCCTGGATTGGGGCGCATGCCTTATGAAGACAGGTTGAGTGAACTCGGCCTTCTCTCCTTGGAGCGACAGAGGATGAGAGGTGATCTGATAGAGGTGTATAAAATGATGAGAGGCACTAATCGTGTGGATAGTCAGAGGCTTTTTCCCAGAGCTGAACTGGCTGACACGAGAGGACACAGTTTTAAGGTGCTTGGAAGTAGGTACAGAGGAGATATCAGGGGTAAGTGTTTTACGCCAAGAGTGGCGAATGCATGGAATGGACTGCCGGGGATGGTGGTGGAGGTGGATACGATAGGGTCTCTTAAGAGACTTCTGTATAGGTGTATGGAGCTTCGAAAAATAGAGGACTATGGGTAACCCTAGGTAAATTCTAAGGTAAGGACATGTGGGCCGAAGGGCCTGTATTGTGCTGTAGGCTTTCTATGTTATTATGAATGTGGCCTCCAACAATTTTCTCACTGAATCATGAGTGTGGCCTCCAACAGTCTTGTCACCTAATCGTTAGTGTGGATTCCAACAATCTTATCACAGAAGCATTACTGTGGGTTCCATTAGTGCGGATTTCCTGATCTTGATCAGAAAACGAGTAGGTAAGAAAGTGGAAAAGGGATCTCTCTGTGTGCTAATAACCAGGGCTCATGACTTTGGTGTTTTCTCATCATGGCAACAGTTACTTGGAGTATTGCGAGCTGCTTTGGATCCCTTATCTAAGAAAAGATATGATGGCATTACAGAAGGTTCACGAGAATGATTCCAGGAATAAAAAGGTTAATCTATGAGGAGTGTTTGATGGCTTCGGGTCTGTATTCACTGGACTTTAGAAGAATGAGGAAGGATCTTATTGAAACGTATCAAATATTGAAAGGCCTGGACAGAGTGGAAGTGGAGAGGATGTTTCCTGTAGTGGGAGAGTCTAGGACCAGAGGGCAGTCTAGAGGGTCAATCAATCAGAACAGAGGAGGTGAGGAGGAATTTCTTTAGCCAGGTGGTGTTGAATCTGTGGAATTCATTGCCACAGACGGCTATGGAGGCCAAGTGAAGGAGTATATTTAAAGCAGAGTTTGATCGATTCTTGATTCGTCAGGGTGTCAGAGGTTATGTATGGGAAGAATGCAGGAGAACAGGGTTGAGCGAGATAATAAATCAGGCGTGATGGAATGGTGGAGCAGACCTGATAGGCCAAATGGCCTAATTATGCTTCTGTGTTTTGTGGTCATATCTCTGCTAGTCAATGAGGCTTCACATAGGATCTTACTCAGTGTACCTGGTAGGTCTTGACTCAGAATTGTGGACCTGTTCCTCGATGAATAGATTGTTATTCTCTACTGTGCATCTTCTATAGATGTACTGTGGAAAGTATCCTAATTGGTTGCTCCATGGACTGGTATGGAAACACCAAAGCACAGGAACAGGAAAGACTGTAGAAAGTGCTGGATAGGCCATCTCAGGCAAAGCTCTCCCTTCCATTGAATATATTTACATGGGGCACTGCCACAAGAAAGCAGCATTAATCATCAAGGACTGCCATTATCCAAGCCATGCTCTCTTCTCAGTCGTACCATTGGGAAGAGGTACAGAAGCCTTGGGTCCCACACCACCAGGTTCAGTAACAGTTACTACAATCAGTCTCCTGAACCAGTGTGGATAACTTAACTCACCATAACTAAACTGATCCTACAACTAACAGACTCACTTTCAAGGACTGTGCAACTCAAAAGCTCTTAATATTGCTTTTTACTTGCACAGTCTGTCATCTTTTGCACATTGGTTATTTGTCAGTTTTTGTCTCTATAGTTTTTAATTAATTCTGTTTTTCTTGCAAATGCTGCAAGAAAATCAATGTCAGAGTTGTATGTGATAACTTAGATGCACTTTAGTAATTTACTTTGAATATTGAACTATGGTTTCTGCTAATGGATAATCTATAGCAGAAGTACATATGTCTCCTAGGGCCATGAGTTTGGAAAAGACAGAGATACAGAAGTTATTTACTGGTAATGCATGCTTAACTCTGACATAAACTCCAGGGTCTGTACTTGCTGGAGTTTAGAAGAAATGAGGGAAGATCTCATTGAAACCAATCAAATATTGAAAGATTGGGATCAAGTGAATGCAGAGAGGATGTTTCCTATAATAGGGAAGTCTAGGACCAGAGGGCACAGACTCAGAATAGAAGGACATACCTGTAGAACAGAGACAGAACATGGAACAGTATAGCACAGGAACAGGGCCCTCAGCCCACAATATTGTGCTGAAACTAATCCCTTCTGCCTACATATCCTTCCATTTCCCTCACATTCCCCTCACATTCATGTGCTTATAAGACCATAAGAAGCAAGCGATTTGCCCCATCGAGTCTGCTGCACCTGTTCAATCATGGGCTGATCCAATTCTTCTAGTCAGCCCCACTCCCCTGCCTTCTCCTCAGACCCTTTGATGCCCTGGCTAATCAAGAACCTATCTATCTCTGCCTTAAATGCACCCAGTGACTTGGCCTCCATAGCTGCTCGTGGCAACAAATTTCACAGATTTACCACCCTCTGACTAAAGTAATTTCTCTGCATCTGTGTTCTAAATGGACGTTCTTCAATTCTGAAGGCGTGCCCTCTTGTCCTAGACTCCCCTACTATATGAATAACTTTTCCATATCTAATCTGTTCAGGCCTTTTCTGAGCATCTATTAAAAGTCTCTAATGTGTCTGCCTCAATGACCACCCCAGGCAGTGTATTCCAGGCACCCACCACCCTTTCTTCTTTCTTTTCAAATCTTTTTATTGTTATATTATACAAAAGAAATAACATGAGTACATTGAAGTAACAACACTTAACATGTCCCAAAAAAGACATTATCTTAAAGATTGAAAAAAAAATTGTGATAACAAAAAAAAGCTAAGCAGAAAAAGTGAGGAAAAAAACCCCATTAGGTGTACAACCCCGGAGCCATGCGTCATACAAAAAGCTTCTAAAAATAAACATCAAACCGCCAGCAAGAAAAGAAAATATACCAAAAAATTTACAATTAGATCATGGAAAAAAATCTATTAATTAGCTCAAATGATAATAACGAGCAAATGAGCACCATCTTTTCTCAAAATCAAATAAAGGTTCAAAGGTTTGAGTTCTAATTTTCTCCAAACTAAGACATAGCATCACTTGAGAGAACCATTGTGACAAAGTGGGAGCTGATGTATCCTCTCTTTGGACACCACTCTTTGTTTAAAAAAAAAACTTGCCCCTCACATCTCTTTTGAAATGACCCCCCTCACCTTAAATGCTTGCCCTCTAGTATTAGGTTCAACCCGGGAGAAAGATGTTGTCTGTCTACACTACCTGTGTCTCTCATAATCATGTAAATCTCAGCTTCCTCCACTCCAGAGAAAACAACCCAGTTTGTCTGTGACTTCTTTATTCTGTGTAGCTGGATCTTGTGACCAGCACAACAGTGCTAATGGTTGGACGAAGCAGCTGCTAATCCACTCCTTTTCTTTTTTCACCCCTTTTAATCAGGAAATGTTGGAATTGTGCCATAAAATCAGCTGTTATTACCACAACACTGTAATTCAACATGGTTCACTGTCTCTGTAATTCATGAATCTTGTTTATGCTGCTTGATTTACATACACACACACACACTCCACGGCTTCTTCCCCGCAACCATCAGATTTCTGAATGGCCTATGAATACTATCTTAATGTGTGTGTGTGTATTTCTTACCGTATTATTTATAATTTATGGATTGCAATGTACTGCTGCCACCAAACAGAAAATTTCACAGTGATAATAAATCTGATTCTGATTAACACTATAAACAGACCTCACTGCATTCTGTGTTCAGCTGGTTTGTCATGAGCTAGCTGTAAGACAAATGAATACCCTGCCACCACTGAGGTCTCGTCACTAGGACAGCAAACTTTTTACTGTTTATCTGCACTGCGCAATGCATACATATTGAATTATATTTTTATTAAATATTGTAATACTTTGGTTTATGTGCTGTGTGTGATGTTTTGTGGATGCACTGTAGTTCAGAGGACTATCATTTCGTTTGGTTGTACAGTCAGATGAGAATAAACCTGAACTTGATATTCCATGATATTGATGAATGGTGGAGCAGGCTCGATGGACTGAATGGTCTACCCCTCCTGCGGCATGTTCATATGTATTCAGGACTTATGGTTACCCAGGCTTAGGGTCCCAAATGCTTAAAATCAGGAAACACTCAGCCGGTCAGGCAGTATCTATGGAGGAAAAGGAAATTAATATCTCAAGTCTAAGACCTTTGTTAAGAACCGGGATAGAGGAAACAAGTGTTTTCAGTGTATATTTTTTATTTGAAAGATACAGAACAGGCCCTTTCGGCCTAATGAGGCGCACTGGCCAGCAGCCCACCAATTTAACCTTGGCTTAATCACAGGACGATTTACAATGACTAATTAACCTACAAATTAGTATGTCTTTGGACTGTGGGGAGGAACACAAGCACACACGTGAAGAACATACAAACTTTCTTACAGAGGATGCTGGAATTGAACTGTAATATTGCTGCACTAACCACTGTGCTGCCATGGTGTCCCAATAACAGTGAAGTGATTGAAGTAAAGGGAATATCTTTGAAATAAAACATTTCAGAAATATTTTTAGTGATACCAGATGAGTTAATGTGACATTTAGAGTCAGATTATCATTCTTTGTGTATTGTGTAGCGACTAATAGAGATGTTATATGCCCTGCAGGCTGATATCTGAAACGTTAACTGTTTCTCTCTCTGCAGATGCTGCCTAACTTGCTAATTTGTTTTTCTGTTTTTTATTTCAGATTTCCAGCATCTGCCTTTGTTTTGCATTATTAACCTCTTCCCCTTATTAACCTGTTCAAATTCAAGTTCAGTTTATTGACATTCAGCCGTGTTTCAATGAAACAATGTTGCTCCAGACCAAGGTGCACAATACAGTACATATACCACACATATATAAAGTAATATTGCCGCAAAAAAATTAACAAATAATAAGGTGCATTTACAACACAAGTTAAAAGTTAAAACAGTATAACGCTACTGGTGCTTCAAATGTGACGAGACCTGGGTGCTGGCAGGGAGTCCTGGGAAAGAAGCGGTTTCTCATCCTAACAGTTCTTGTCCTGATGTTACAGTACCTCCTGCCTGATGTAGGGGGTCAAAGAGATTGTTGGACAGTTGTGAGGGACAATGCTAAGGGTCCTGCTCCTGATAAATATCCTGATGATCCTCACAGCTGTCCTCGCAAGTCTTTGTCATGTTTGGTTTTACAGTGTTTGAATTCATACCATGTAGCCTGTAAACTTTATATTCTGTTTCAGAGCCCTCTGGATTACGCCAGTGAAAAATCTCTTACTGATTCGGGATTTGAAGCAGGAAAGAAAAACTTCCTTCACCTTACAGATAAGGATGGAGAGCAGCCCCAGTTTGCATCGGTAGGTGGCCTTGACTTTCATCATGGGGTTAATCGTATTCATAGCTGCTCAATATTCACAACTGATTTCGCTTTCTGGTTCATGTAGGTTCCTCTTCAGTGAGTTATTAAACTCCTCCACAAATATGTACAAGTAAGCTTTGTAGCCTTTGTGTGTGTGTGTGTGTGTGTGTGTGTGTGTGTGAGTGTGAGTGAGAGAGACTATTGGTGCTGGAAGGATCTTGAGGTTTTAGGCGGTATATAGACATGAATGTGTTTAGTTGGAGTGGTGACACAGGAAAGAAAATCCAGGCCATGCTGCTTTCTTGCTGGTACCATCCGCCAGGATGTACAGGAATGCCTTCAGGTTTGCAGGTTCACCACCAGGTTCAGGAACAGTTATCAGACTACAACAATCAGGCTTCTGAAATAGTGTGGATAACTCCACTCACCTCAACATAGAACTGATTCCATGACGTACAGACTCACTGTCAAGATCTCTATAACTCGTGTTTTCAGTATTATTTTTAATTTACACAGTGTGTCTTTTGCATGTTGGTTATTTGTTAGTCTCTATCTGTTCATGGTTTTGGTAATATTCTGGTAATAATGGTTATTTGTTAGTCTCTATCTATTTATAGTGGTAATATTCTGTTACGTTATTTTCTTGTAAATGCCTGCAAGAATATAAATCTCAAGGTAGCACACATATTTTCATAATATATTTACTTTGAACTTCAGGTGCTTAACAAATCAGGTGGCATTAGCAGTGAGAGGAAAGGTTCCTGTTTCATAACAGTGATCTTTCATTGCAAGATTTCATTTCCAATCAATGACCATTAATAGGAGCATTGAACTCTGTTTTTCGAAGGTGTGACCTGACCCACTGAGAACTTGCTGCATTTTCTTAAACATTTTCAATGTGTGCAATGTTTACATGTTGGGCAAACCAGGTGAGAATTCTTTTTATTTATTTTGCTGCGCAGAACAGGCTCTTCTGGCCCAACGATCTTCACCACCCAGGAAACCACATATTTAACCCAAGCCTAATCACGGGACTGTTTGCAATGACCAATTAGCTTCAATTAACCTATTAGTGGGTATATATCCTTGGAATTTAGGAGGAAAGCAGAGCAGCCGGAGTTCACCCATGTGTTTCACGGAGAACGTACAGATTCCTTACAGAAAGCCTCGAGCTGTAATGGCATCACACTAACCATTATGCTACGGTGGTGCACATGTTCCTGAGCTAATTCAAGAACATTGTTGATGCCTGAGTGTAGAGACAGGAAAGATAAGAGGAAAAAAGATCAAATATGCTTTTCTTGCACATCTATGTTTTGGCAGGAGAAATTAAAGTCATGGACCTTAGTCTGAGGAAAAACATTAATATGCAGTGCTATTCTTTTTCCAATTGGTACCTGGATTAATACCAATGCTGACCTAGAGAGCAAAGTGTACCTGACATGAGGCAGGAACTGATAAATGACTGCATTCCCCTGCAATGAGATGTTGTACTTGGTATGCTATGAGAAATTCTTACATTGAGAAAGGATATTTCATCAGCTTTGTATTTGAGGAGCTGGAGTTTATCAATTGCAATTTAATTAGGGTTCCTTCAAACAAATTTTCATGGTCTTAATCACTTACAGGCCAAGAAAATATACTGTATAAAGACGATAAAACTTTCGTGCAGAATTATGCTACTTGGCCTATTGAGACTGCTCTGTCATTCCATTATGGCTGATTTAAGACCATAAGATATGGGAGCAGAATTAGGCCATTTGGCCCATTGAACTCTGGCACAGTGAGATGGCACTCTGGTTCCCATCCCCCTGCAATTCTAGTTAAAACTTGAGCGTGAAACATTAACTAACCTTCCTGCTGTGATATTTGTCTCCCTCCTCTAGTTCAGGTGCAAACTGTTCCTTCTGTACTGTTCCCACCTTCCTTGGAAGAGAGCCCAACAATCCAAAAATCTTATGGCCTTCCTCCTACATCAGCTCCTTAGCCAGTGTTGAACTGTATAATCTTCCGAGTTCTGGCTTCACCAGCAAGTGGCACGGGTAACAATCCTGAGATCACAACCCTGGAGGTCCTGCCCTTTAACTTAGCACCTAACTCCCTATGCAGAATCTTGTCACTTGTCCTACCCATGTCACTGGTACCTACATGGGTCACTACCTCTGGCTGTTCACCCTCCTACTTAAGATTGCTTAGGACTCGATCCAAGATATCTCTGATCATGGCATCCGGGAGGCAACATACCATCCGGGAATCTTGTTCTGATCCACAGAACCTCCTGTCTGTTCTCTTAACTAACAAAACCCCTACCAGTACAGTGTGCCTCTTCTCCCCCCTTCCCTCTGAGTCACAGAGGCAGACTCAGTGCCAGAGACTCGACCACTGTGACTTTCCTCTGTTAGGTCGTCACCCACCCCTGACAGTATCCAAAGTGATATACCTGTTGTTAGGGTTGGCCACGGGTACACTGCACTGGCTCCTTAACCCCTTTCCCTTTCCAGTCTGTTACCCAGTTTCTAGTGTCCTGCACCTTGGGTATAACTTCCTCTCTATATGTCCCATCTTGTGATCCCCTCAGCCTCCCAAATGATCCAGAGTTCATCCAGTTGCAGCTCCAACTCCTTAACGTGGTTTGTTAGAAGCTGCAGCTGGATGCACTTCTTACAATTGTAGTCCTCAGGGACACTGGAGTCTCCCTGCCATCCGGCATCCCACAAGAGGAGCATTCAACTATCCTGCCCGGCGCCTCTACTATCCTAGCTAAGCAGATATAAAGAAGAGAAGGAAAAAACTCGAGCATTTCTTTTCTTTTTCTCTGACTGAAGCCTCTCTTTGCAGAAGCCTTTGAACAGCTAAAGCCTCAAGATCACCACTCCATGTCCCCTCAGACAGTCGCTGTGATGATGGCTGCCGTGCTTGCCCCTGCCTTCCTTTAATTTGCTCTTACTAATCAATCCCAAATGCCAATTGATCACTGGTCAAAGCTCTTTTTTGCTTCTGCCTTTTATCCTCGGGCAGTGGACCTGATTGAAGTCCTCCCCTCTCTAAACTTCTGATGTCCAGAAAGGCTGCTGGTCAAAGTTCTTTTTTTTATTTATTATCTCTCTCAACCCCATTCTCCTGACTTCTCTCTGTAACTTTTGACACCTTGACAAATTAAGAACTTATCAACCTCTGCTTTAAATATATTCCATGACTTGGCCTCCACGGCAATCTGTAGCAAGGAATTCCACAGATTCACCACCCTCTGGCTAAAGAAATTCCTTCTCATCTCTGTTCTAAATGGACGTCCTTCTATTCTGAGATGTACCCTCTGGTTCTAGACTTCCCCACTATAGGAAATGTCTTCTCCATGTCCACTCAATCTAGTTCCTTCAATGTACAATAGGTTTCAATGTGATGCCCTCTCATTCCTCTAACCCAGAGCCATCAAATGCTTCTCGTATGTTAACCCTTTAATTCCCAAGATAATTTTCATAAACCTTCTTTGGACACTCTCCTATGTCAGCAAATCCTTTGAGCCTGTTGATTCGGAGGTATTCTCCTGCCTTCACGTTCTGGCTAAAGAAATTTATCTTAATCTCCATTGTAAAGGGACATAATTCTATAGTGTGACTGTGCCTTGTGTATGATTTGTGTATCTTTACAGGATGAGTCTGGCACGGCAGAAAGCAGTGGGCATGACCTCAGTACTCAGGAAAGGATTATTGGTCCTCAACTGAGGGAGAACTCCGTCGGTTGTGGAGATTACAGTAATCACAGCTACTCGTATTCTCCCATCTTGGGAAAGTCTGAAACTGGTGAGTGAACAATGTCCTCTACCTAGAATCATACTTTCTATTTATATTTATTTCATTACTCTGCTTTCTGAGAGGTTATTTACTTAATATGAATATTAATGCAAAAATGACAATAACGTATAATTCGCTAAGTGCTCGGATCTGCAGTACTCTGGGAAATGTAAAGGATCCATGTGCAACTACTGTTACACATTTTAAAACAAAAATCACTTGGCTTTGAGAGTACTTGGGCCATTAAAATCTTGACCTTAGACATAAGACGTAGGAATAGAATTAGGCCATTCAGCCCTTCGAGTCTGCTCTGCCATTTCATCATGGCTGATCTCACTCAACCCCATACTCCTGCCTTCTTGCAATATCCTTTGATGCCCTGACCAATCAGAAAATTATCAAAACTGCCTTAGATATTGTGACAAAAATACACATAGATTAAGATGTAGCTGTCCCGTGCTGGCACCAGTGGAATCAGCAGTTGGTCTGCCACCTGTCTTCAGGAGAGAGAGAGAGAGATAAGGAAAACAATGGAGCAGCATTTGGAGATGTGTAATGAAGGGGAAGGAGAGCTGTCAAGATCGGCTCCCCCTTTGAACCCTTTTTTGAACCCTGAACTGTTTAAAGTGATGGACAGGCGATACCCCAGCAGGGGGATAAAAAGGGACAGGTTCGCTAAGGCAGGACACACACACGACACCCGAGGTAACAAGACCCTGGAAGCGGTGCGTCTCTCACAAGTCGGTGGGAAGTACCGGGCCATAAACGCACAGGGTGGAAAGGCACGATCGGTGGGAACCTGGTGTGTGTCCACCCTTGCCTGGGTGCCGGGTTCACCACAGAGAAACGATCGTATCTGGAAACGGAGGGGTCACGGTCAGTGACCTCAGATGACATCACAAAGGACTCGCCCGAAAGCTGACTGTGAAGGTCTGTGTGGAAGCCTTGAATATTCATTCATTTTGCTCTCTCTCTCCTTCCCCCCACTGTCCATTGCCACAGCAGCGATTACTGCGAACTGAACTGAACTAAATTGAACTGAACTTGGTGTCACTTTGAAACTGGTCATTTACCCCTAGACAACGATAGAGCTTGATTGATCCTGTTATCTTAATTCTGTGTACATGTATGTTTATCATTGCTGAACTGTTGCATTCATTATCCTTTTGATTAGAGTACTGTGTTGCTTGTTTCTTTAATAAAACTTTCTTAGTTCTAGTAATCCAGACTCCAACTGAGTGATCCATTTCTGCTGGTTTGGCAACCCAGTTACGGGGTACGTAACAATATACCCACGGACTTGGCCTCCACTACAGACTCTGGCAGAGCATTGCACAGATTCACTACTGTCTGGATTCACTACCTTCGTTCTAAAAGATTGCCACTCAGTTTAAAGCTGTGCCCTCTAGCTCTGGATACCCCCACCATAGGAAACATCCTCTCCACATCCACCCTATCTAGTCCTTTCAATATTCAGTAGGTTTCAGTGAGATTCCACCTCCCCCCAGTTCTTCTAAATTCAAGTGAGTACAGGCCCAAAGGTTATGTTAACCCCTTCATTCCCAGAATCATCCTCATGAACCTGCTCTGGACTCTCTCCAATGACAACACATCATTTCTGAGATATGGGGCCCAAAACTGTTGACAATACTCCAAGTACAGCCTGACTAGTATCTTATAAGACCTCAACATTATTTCCTTGATTTGATATTCTATTCCACTTGAAATAAACGCCAACATTGCATTTGTCTTTGTTACCACAGACCCAACCTGTAAATTAACCTTCTGGGTGTCTTGCATGAGGGTTCTTCAGTCTCTCTGCACCTCTGATGTTTGAATTTTCTCCCGGTTTAGATATCAGCCTGCACTATTGTTCCTTTTACCAAAATGTATTCTCATACATTTCCCAACACTGTAATCTATCTGCCACTTTTTTGCCCATTCTTCCAATCTGTCTAAATCCTGCTCCAGTTGCATTGCTTCCTCGGCACTACCTACCCCTCCATCTGTCTTTGTATTATCTGCAAACTTTGTCACAAAGCCATCAATTCCGTTATCTGAATCTTTGACAAACAATGTGCAGAGTAGCAGTCCTAATACTGACCCCTGAGGAACAGCACTAGTCACCGGCAGACAACCAGAAAAAGCCCCCTTTATTCCCACTCGCAGCCTAGTGTGGCACCTTAACAAATGCCTTCTGAAAATCCAAGTAAGAAACATCCACTTCCTCTCCTCTGTGCATCCTATTTGTTGCTTCCTTGAAGAGCTCTAACAAAATTGTCAGGCAAGATTTCCCTTAATAGAAACCATGATGACTTTGACTTATTTTATTATTATTTTCCAAGTACCCTGAAACCTCATCCTTGGTAATGGACTCCAACACTTTCCCAACCTCGTAAGGTTAGGCCAACTAGCCTATCATGTCCTTTCTTTTGCTTTCCTCCCTTCTTAGAGTGGAGTGACATTTGCAATCTTGATCTCTGGAACCATGCCAGGATCAAGTGATTCTTTGAAAGATCATGACCAGTGCTTCTGTTCTTCAGCAACCTCTCTCAGGACTCTGGAATGCAGTCCATCTGGTCCAGCTGACTATCCACCTTAAGAGCTTTGAGTTTGCCTGGTTCTTTTTCCTTTGTAATCAGAATGGCATTCACTCCTGCTCCCTGACACTCACAGATCTCTGGTACACTGCTTGTGTCTTCCACAGTGAACACTAATGCAAAGTACCCATTAAGTTTATCTGACATTACTTTGTCCCCAATTACTACTGCACCAGCATCATTTTCCAATGGTTCAATATCAACTCTCACCTCCATTTTTACTCTGTATAACTGGTTGGTGTGCTTCTTTGTTTCAAAGTTCAAGTTTATTGTCATCTGATTGTACGTATATACAGTACTGTGCAAAAGTGTAAGGCATGTGTGTGTGTGTATAATATATAAACAAAATAAAAAAAATGTAGAACATGTCGTAATTTTATGAATTGCACTGTACTGCTGCTGTAAGAAAAGGAAAAGTCAAGTTTCATGACATTTGTGAATGATAAACCTATAAATTTGTAGGCATTTGATAATGGTCCCCATGCAAGGCTCATTCAGGAAGTAATGAGGCATGGGATCCAAAGAGACCTTGCTTTGTGGATCCAGAACTGGCTTGCCCACAGAAGGCAAATGGTGGTTGTAGATGGTTCATATTCTGCATGGACGTCGGTGACCAGTGGTGTTCTGCAGGGATCTGATCTGAGATCCCTTCTCTTTGGGATTTTTATAAATGACCTAGATGAGGAAGTAGAAAGGTGGATTAGTAAGTTTGCTGATGACACAAAAGTTGGGGGTGTTGTGGGTAGTCTGGAGGGTTGTCAGGTTACAGCGGGTAATTGATAACATGCAGAACTGGTCTGAGAAGTGGCAGATGGACTTCAACCCAGATGAGTGTGAAGTGGTTCATTTTGGTAGGTCAAATTTGAAGACAGAAAAGACTATCAGCAGTGTGCAGGATCAGCAAGATCTTGGGGTCCGTGCCGATAGGACACTCAAAGCTGCTGCACTACTCAAAGAAGGCGTATAATGTGTTGGCCTTCATCAATTGTGGGATTGAACTCAAGAGCTGTAAGGTAATGTTACAGCTATATAAGACCTTAGTTAGACCCCACTTGGTGTACTGTGTTCAGTTCTGGTCACCTCACTACAGGAAGGATGTTGATACTATAGAGATGGTGCAGAGGAGATTTACAAGGATGTTGCCTGGTTTGGAGAGCATGCCTTATGAGAATAGGTTGAGTGTACTTGGCCTTTTCTTCTTAGAGTAACAGAGTATGAGAGGTGACCTGATAGAGGTGTATAAGATGATGAGAGGCATTGATCGTGCAGAGAGTCAGAGACTTTTTTCCAGGGCTGTAATAGCTAACATGAGGGGTCGTAGTTGTGAGGTGCTTGGAAGTAGGTACAGGGCGGATATCGGAGGCAAGTTTTTCACACAGAGCACGGTGGGGAGATGGAATGCACTGCCAGCGATGGTGGTAGAGAAGGATACGATAGGGTCTTTTTAAGAGATTCGTAGCTACATGGAGCTTAGAAAAATAGAGGGCTGTGCAGTAGGGAAACTCTGGAATAGGTTACCTGGTTGGCACAGCATTGTGGGCCGAAGGGTCTCTCATGTGCTGTAGATTTCTATGTGCTATGATTCTGATCTGGGTTCCTGTTGTTGACTGAGAGTGGGAAGCGGGTGCAGGGAGGGAGGAATCATGGTTTGGAAAGGGGAAGGAGTGAGGAGCACCAGAGAGACATTTTTAATGATCAATAATCTTGTTGTTTGGAATCAACTGACCTGCCCCGGTATCTCAGGGCTGGGTGTGCCTGTACCTATGCTACGCCCCACCCCTGGCACTCATCTCTGCCACCTATTCCACATCCTTCCCATGGCACTCCACCCTTGCCATTCCCAACATCCTTTGCACCTGCTGGATTTACAAACCCGCTCTGTGCTCCACCTTGACAAGTATAGTACTTTGCTGAAGTCTTAGGCACCCTAACTATATATGTGCCAAAGACTTTTGCACAATACTGTATACAACCAAGTGAACCAACGTTTTTCCGGACCACGATTCACTCACAAAACGTGTACCACACACAGCACACTAAACAAAGTACTGCCATAAATAAGTTTATAGTTAAAAAATGCTTGTAGTGCATAGTGTGTACTTAACCGATCGGATGGCATCAGCAGGGAAAGAAATAATGTTTCTGTTCCACAAGTGAACTTTCATCAGAAAATTCCATTTGCAATGAAGCACTACATTTAAATGTTCTTCTCTCTGAGGATGCTTCCTGGCTCAGTGTGTACTTGCAGTGTTTCTTTATCGGTTCCCAATGCCTTCGAATGTGCGAACCAAGTGCTCATTTTTTTTATCAAGCTATTTCAAGGACATGGGGAAGGCTAGAGTGTACAGGCAGGAAAGATGGAAAAAAAAATTAAAGAAACAAAATCGGTTCGTCCTCAACCAATCAGGTTCCTGCTGTCCCATCTTGTTTACAATTATATTCCAGTTCTTACTTAGAGCAAGACCTTCATCTTTGTTAAAATTCTTATTCTCTGATGAAACTATTATTCTCTAGACAGCAGAGCCTGATTGGTTAGTCCTCAACCAATTAGGAGGGACGATGATGGGGGTATATATGCCATCGGACTAGACGTGCCTAGGTGTCATACCTGATGAAGGTGGCGAAGTTAGTCATTGAAACGCCGGTTAAAATTGACCCCTGAACCCGGCTGGAAGTCATAGAAGAGTTTATGCGTCATATACGCTGGAAAAGCACTCGATCCTTTTTGAAGATCAAAGATGTGTTTTTTGCACATCGATGGTTTGGCAGGAGTAAACCCACAGTGAGCAACTTTCTGCACTAATCCTACACCCATTTCTTCTGCTAGTGACTGAGCTCTGAGCTGTCACACCCCATGTAAAGAATTCCTTAGAGTTGCTGTCCTTTTGGTAATATAGTTCTACATTGTCCTGAATGGCTGACCGCTTCATCCTGAGAAGCTCACTTCTAGGCCTGCACAGGGAAACATAAATCTTACCAAGGCCAGTAAGAATCCTGTTTGCTTCATTTATTTATTTATTTTCGTTATTTTTATTTAGCAACACAGCATGGAATTGGCGCGTCTGGCCCTTCGAGCCCTACTGCCCCAGTGACTCCTGACAAACCAATTAACCCTCACCTAATCACAGTGGCCAATTAACCCACCACCCGGTAGGTCTTTGGAAACCAGAGCACCCAGGGAAAACTCATACATTCCACAGGAAGGATGTACAAATTCTTTACAGAGGATGCAAAAATTGAACTCTGATGTCTGAGCGGTAATAATGTTGCGCTAACCACTATGAAACCGGGATGCCCATTGAAATCACTTTGAGTTTACCTAAATTCACAAGTATTTATTTTCTCCGAAAGGCTAAATAGTCCAATCTCAGATAACATTTCTTGCTCTTGCCCCTTTCATGGGAGATCACACTTGTGCATAATATTCTAGATATTGGACTAGCACTTTTTTTGGTTAGAGAGAGACATCAGTATCTTTGTACTCCGATCCTCCTTCAATAAAGATTCCAATTCATTTATTTATCAGATGTACAGTGAAATGTGTCAGTTGTATTAACAACCAACTCACCCAAGGACGTGCTTGGGACAGCTAGCAAATGTCGCCGTACATTCCTGTGGCTACATAGCATTCCCACAATGCTCAGCAGAGCGACACAGAACACAATCAACAAAACAATAATAACAGAACAAAAGCAACACCCACAAGATACTGGAGGAACTCAGCAGGCCAGACAGCATCTTTGGAGAACAGTAAACCGTCGATATTTCGGACCGAGACCCTTCATCAGGACTGATGTTTACTCTTTTCTCTAGATGCTGCCTGGCCTGCTGAGGATAGCTAAGTGATAGGAAAAGAAAGGTACGTTGCAGGTTAGCAGACGATTTCCCTCCACGCCTCCTGGCGTAGTGGGGATCCGCGTTACAGCGGTGGTTTGCCATTGCCTTCTGCCGGGTGAGTTTCCAAAGAGATCACCAGCTCGTAACCCAACATGAATGGAAAGCGTGCAGGGGAGCCTGCTGGATTCGAACTTGGGACCTTTCGTCCCAAAGTCCGGCACTGATGCCACTACGCCACCAGCCGCGTCAGCTAAGTGATAGGTGAAGCCAATTGGGTAGGAAAGTTAAAGGGCTGGAGTAGAAGGAATCTTGATAGAGGAGAATGGACCATAGGAGAAAGGGAAGGAGGAGGGGGACACGGACAGATGATAGACAAGAGAGAAGAGGAGAGAGAGGAAAGAAGAGTTTTTTTTTTAACCAGAAGGTGAAATTGATATTCATGCTATCAGGTTGGAGGCTACCCAGATGGAATATAAAATGTTGTTCCTCCACCATGAAGGTGGTCTCAGCTTGACAAAACAAGCTCCCTTCCTTCCTCCCCATCCACCTGCACGCACAGTCTTCCAACTCCAAGACAGGCCTCTGTGCCTCTAGTCTCCAGGCATCAGCCCTCAGGCTTTGATTTCAGGACTTTGAATCGACCTTTAGGTTCCAGCCTTTGATATTGACCCTCAGACGAGACGCTGAATTGCTAATGCTTTGCTTTCTGAACCTGGACACTCACCTTCAATGCTTCCTTTATAATAAAATCTGGCCCTTCTATCAAAGTGCATAACCTTTCATTTTTTTCACATTAGATTCCATGCACCATTCACTTAGCCTATCCAGATCTTCTTGAGACCTTTCTGCAGTGACTCTCAGGACACTGCCACCCAGCTCAGATTCATGAATGAATTTGGATAAGTTGTACTTCACCTTTTCATCCAGCAATTGTGAACAGTCAGGTCCATTGAACACAACCTCCCAACCTAGAGGGTGTCAAGCAGGATTTCCTGGTGGCCAACCATTTCAGTTCCAATTACCATGCCCATTCTGAGATGTTGGTCCACGGCCTCCTCTTCTGTCATGTTGAGGTCACTCTTAGGTCGGAGGACCAGCACCTCATACCGTTTAGATAGCCTCCAACCTGATGGTATGAACATCAATTTCTCCAACTTTTTGTAATCCTTTTTCCCATCCCCATTCCCTGTTCTTCAATTCCCCACTCTGACATCTTATCTTTTTCCTCACCTGCCTATCACCTCCCCCTGGTGCCCCTCCTCCTTCCTTTTTCCCAAGGTCCACTCTCTTCTCCTTTCGGATTCCTCCTTCTCCAGCTTTTTTTCCCCACTTAATCACCTCCCAGTTTCTTATTTCACCCCCTTCCCCCACCCACCTGACTGCACCTATTACTTTCAAGTTTGTCTTCCTTCCCCTCCCCACAACTCCTTACTCTGGCATCTTCCCCCTCCCTTTCCCGTGCTGATGAAGGTTTTTGCCCTGAAGTGTTGACTGTTTATGCCTCTCCATAGAAGCAGCCCGACCTGCTGAAATTCCTTCAGCATTTTGTGTGTGTTAACCTGAAAATAAACTGTTAATTCTTGCGCCATTGCCTCTGTTCAATAATCATCAACCCAGAGCCTTGTTGGGAGTTTAATGATCGGTGTGGCACCTGATTAAAGTCTTACTGAAAGTTCAAATATACCACACCAATGGATTTCCTCCTCATCTATAATGGTATTGGTAACCTGAAATAAAACTAAAGAAAAATGCACCCCACCCCCCCACAAATTGATAGGGTGGTTAAGAAGCTGTATATTGTTCGTTGGGGGATTTAGTTCAAGACCCACAGAGTAATATTGCAGTTCCATAAAAGCCTGGTTGGACCACACCTGGAGTATTGTGTTCAGTTCTGGCTGCTCATTAAAGGAAGGACATAAAAGCTTCAGAGATGGTGCAGAGGAGGTTTACTAGGATGCTGCCTGGTCTAGAGAGTATGTTTTATGAGTGTGCTAGGGATTTTCTCTTTGGAGTGGAGGAGGATGAGAGGTGACGTGATAGAGGTATAGAAGATGATAAAAGGCGTAGATTGAGTGGACAGTCAGTGGACTTTTTCCCCAGAGTGAAAATGGCTAATATGAGGGGGTATGATTTTAGGTAACTGGAGATGTCAGAGATAGGTTTTTACACAGGAGTGGAGGGTTGTGTGGAATGCACTACCAAAATTAGTGATAGAGGCAGATACAATAAGGACACTTAAGAAGCTCTTAGATAGGCACATGGATGCTAGAAAAATGGAAGGACATGTTGGAAAGAAGACTTGGATTGAGTAGGTTAAAATGATAGGCATATCATGGGCCAAAAGGCCTGTATTGTGCTATGTTCAAATGGCACATTGTTGGAAAGAGAACTTGTCAAGGAAATCTTCACTGCTTTAAAATGATTTAAATGCAGTTTAAATATGACAGGGTTAGCACCTGCCCTGTTTGTTGATGGTGCATCATGCAAATTTTCATTTTATTTCAGTTAGAGGACTCAGGTCCAAGCAGCTGATCACTCCCTGCAGTAGTGTGGCTAAAAATAAGGGCTTGTAAACACTCTGTGACTGTACTGTCTTTGTAAAAAGTGTGAGTGCATCATCTAGTGAGGGAAGGATTTACTTCTGAATTGGAATCAGATGTCATAACACTGGTACACAGTATGTCATGAAGTTTGTTGTTTTGCCGGCAGCAAGACATTGTAATAAAAGCTATAAATTACAACAAGATATACAGTGGTATGCTAAAGTTTGTGCACTCCGGTCAAAATTTCTGTTACTGTGAATAGCTAAGCAAGTAAAAGACCTGATTTCCAAAAGGCATAAAGATAAAGACGACACATTTCTTTAATATTTTAAGCAAGAAAACTTTTTTATTTCCATCTTTTACAGTTTCAAAATAACAAAAAAGGAAAAGGGCCCGAAGCAAAAGTTTGGTCACCCTGTATGGTCATTACTTAGTAACACCCCCTTTGGCAAGTATCACAACTTGTTATCGCTTTCTGTAGCTAGCTAAGAGTCTTTCAACTCCTGTTTGGGGGATTTTCACCCATTCTTCCTTGCAAAAGGCTTCTAGTTCTGTGAGATTCTTGGGCCGTCTTGCATCCACTGCTCTTTTGAGGTCTATCCACAGATCCTTGATGATGTTTAGGTCAGGGGGCTATGAGGGCCATGGCAAAACCTTCAGCTTGCACCTCTTGAGGTAGTCCATTCTGGATTTTGAGGTGTGTTTAGGATTACTATCCTGTTGTAGAAGCCATCCTCTTTTCATCTTCAGCTTTTTTACAGACGGTCTGATGTTTGCTTCCAGAATTTGCTAGTATTTAATTGAATTCATTCTTCCCTCTACCAGTGAAATGTTCCCCGTGCCACTGGCTGCACCACAAGCCCAAAGCATGATCGATCCACCCCCGTGCCTAACAGTTGGAGAGGGGTTCTTTTCATGAAATTCTGCACCATTTTTTCCTCCAAACACCTTTGCTCATTGTGGCCAAAAAGTTCTATTCAAAAGGTTCAAAGGAACATCTAAACAACCCTGATGCATTTTGGAAACAAGTCCTGTGGACTGATGAAGTTAAGATAGAACTTTACTCCTCCTAAATCTTGGAAAGAAATTTGTTCCCTGGCTTCAAACTCCATCCCTTTTTCCAGGATAGATTGAAGGAGAACCTTGGGTACATGTTGTGATTCTCACCTCACCAGCACTTACATACTTCTGAAACATCCATATCTTTAGCATCTGTAATCTTGGTTGTTTAAAGCACTTCCAGTCATTGTGGGCATGCCGTGTTGGCGCTGATGTGTGCTGACGCTGGCGGGCTGCCTCCAGCAGATCCTTAGGTGTGTTGGTTGTTAACACAAGCAACGCATTTCACTGTACATGTGATCAATCTGAATCCACTTTCATCTCTGTAAACTTAATCCCTTGATTAACTCTGAGTGCAGTTCACTTGATGCTTGGGCATACTGGCTGACCAAGCTTTCGTTTAAGTGAACCCTTCGAATGATAATTCTAATATTTGTTCTTAATACTCCTGTGGCCTCCTCCCTCTTCTGGGCTCTATCTTCTTTTTGATGGTAAATGTCTTTGTAGGGTTATATCTCTCTGAAATGACCCTCTGACAAGAGTGGGTTTCTCTAGGAGGCAGGTTTGTTCAGTAACATGGGGATCTTTATGATCTAGTGAAGAAGAAACTAAGTACTATCCATTCTGAGCGTAGTGGTTAGTGTAACACTTTACAGTGCCAGCTTTAAGATTGGGGTTCAATTCCTACTATAAGATCAGAGTTCAATTCCCACTGCTGCCTGTAAGGAGTTTGTACATTCTCCCTATGACCATATGGGTTTCCTCCAGGTCTTGGGTTTCCTCCCACATTCCAAAGACATATGGGTTTGGGTTAGTAAACTCTGGGCATGTTAAGTTGGTGCCAGAAATTTGGTGACATTTGCAGGCTGCCCCACCACATCCTCTTACTGGCTATGTGGGATTGTTGACTGAGATGACGCATTTCACTGTATGTTTCGATGTACGTGTGACATATAAAGGTAATCTTCATCTTCAAATGCTGAAGATACTTATTTAAATTGGGCACTGTATCTGATTGTTTGGAAAGATGATAAGTCAAGTCGCTTTTATTGTCATTTCAACCATAACTGTTGGTACAGTACACAGTAAAAATGAGAACAACATTCCTCCAGGACCATGGTGCTACCTGAAACATCACAAAACTACACTAGACTACGTGAAACAACACAAAACTACATTGGACTTCAGACCTACACGAGACTACATAGAGTGTACAAAACAGTGCAAGACAGTACAATAATTAATAAACAAGACAATAGACATAGTAAAGGACAAATTATAATATAATAAATGATGTAAATGTAAACAGTGTTTTAGCAGGAATTGAGAAAGAAATGAGCAAAAATTGCAAAGGGAGTGGAGTGGTGTTCGGTTTTGTATGTGTGTGTGTAAGTTGATGTCATACTAGACTCTGGGAATTGAGACTGTTTTGAATAAGAAATCTGGTCAAAGCTTTGCCACTTCAGTGCTCAGAGTTTACCCAGCTGTTTTGGTTGGGAATAGTGTCACTGATATTTTGAATTTTTCTTTTGAGGGTTGTAAACCTGTCCAGGTTAAAGGAAGGATCGTGTGAATATACAAATTTATATTTGCAAAGAATTAAAAATTCCCAGAAATGAGTAAAACTTCCAGAAATGAGTAAAAGAAGAAAAGTAAGTTTAAAAAAAATGAAGACTTCCGTTCTTTAAGCACCTTTCACAACCATTGAATGGTCAGTTAAGATGATCTGACGCATAATCACTTGTGATGTAGAAGATTTGGAGCCATTTGCTTGTAGTAAGTTTCCATAAGCAATAATATGTCAACACATAATTGTGGTTCACTACCTCAGTCAGGTTTATTTTTTGAATAAGCAGTAATGCTTGGCTTATTGGTAATGCTGATGTCCCATCTGTGAAATAGAATACATTTTGTGAAGTTGTGAAATTGCAGTTTTGAATGTGAGTGGGTTTCTGCTTGCTACAGGATATGTGGGATTGGTGAATCAAGCTATGACCTGCTACCTGAACAGCTTGCTGCAGACGCTTTTTATGACTCCTGAGTTTAGGAATGCACTCTACAGGTAATGTCTAATTCAATTATTTCAGCATTTCAAAAATAAATCTTCTCAGACAGGTTGAAGCAGTGTTTAAATAAAAATACCTCCCTCCCCATCTTGTAATTCTGTGATTGATATTTGCTCTTGTACGCTCTTGTGAATGGAGCATTTGAGCTCTTGTGTTGAGGCCCTTCAGCACATGTAAGGAATCTGCATAATTATCAAGTGTTATTAAGTTAATCTCCACAGTGTAGTTTACAAGTGCGGTATCAGTCATGATTTGTCATTGAGTCAAGAACACATCCTGTAAAACCTCCAGTTCCACAAAGTTTATGCTTTGGCAATAAAAGGGCTTAGTTTAGACTTGGAAGTGTCACATCTGTAGTTTTGGGGAAGTGTGTGGGACCCATAGGTGCTCTGCCATTTGCAGTTTGGGATCCTTGCTTTTAACATGATCCTATGTGTCTGGTTGAGGATGGAAATGAAGAAAACCAGTCTGGGAGAGGAACTCTTGTCTTCCCATGTTTATTCAGCTATCTGTTGAGGAGGGGTGTGACATAATTCTGCAAGCTGAGGTGGCAACTCGAGACATGGTACTGGTTTGAACCCAAAGGTGACTATCTTGACCACAGTATAGAGCAATTAAGCATGGATACAAGCCCTTCAGCCCATCTAGTCCGTGCCGACCATGTCACCCACCCAGCTCGTCTATATCTCTTAAGTGATATTGCATTTGCCTCAACCACCTTCCTCTGGCAGCTTGTTCTGTATATTCACCATCTTCTGTGGAAAAAAGAAGATGCCCTTCAGATCCCTTTTATATATCCCCCCCCCCCCACTATACCTCCTAGTTTTGGACTCCCCTTATTCTGGGGGGAAGAATCTGTCACATTCACCTTATTGATACCTCTCATGATTTTAGACACTTCTCTAAGGTCACCCGTCAATCTCCTATCTTCCAAGGAATAAAGACCTAGCCTGGTCAACTTCCCTGATAAACTCAGACCTAATTGTCTGGGCAACATCCTCATAAATATCTTCTGCACTCTTTCCAGTTCAATCATCTCTTCCCATAATACGATACGCAAACAGTACTAGTAGTGTGGCCTCACTTGGTTTTAAAATCACGCATATTTTTATCAGTGAATTAATTTGGATAAAATACTGCCAGCATTTATATGACCTGCCACAATAGAGTAGCAGTGAGCTCAACACCTTACTGCACCAGCCAACATCCAACGGGATTCAATTCCTGCTGTTGTCTGTGTGGAGTTCGTACGTTCTCCTTTGACCTTGTGGGTTTTCTCCAGGTGCTCTAGCTTTCCCCCACAGTCCAAAGATGTTTGGGTTAGGGTTAGTGAGTTGTGTGCACGCTATGTTGGCACCAGAAGCATGGTGACACTTGCAAGCTTACCCCAGCTCATCCTTGCACCCCAGCATTTCACTGTATGTTTTGATATACTTGTGATAATGTTTGATTTTTATCTCTTTATAGTCAAAAATCCACATGTGTTACCACCCAAGATTATACATTTCACAGATAACCCTTTTGGAAGTTCCTTAGCCATTCTGATAATCTGTCAAACTCTGAGCTCTGGATCTTCTAACGTAATGATTTTTAAAGATTGCTTAGCAATGTCCCAGTTGGTTCCTTGGGCTGATGCAGATGTGTTCACAGGTGGGAGTTTGAAGGTGAGGAAGATCCGGTCACCAGCATTCCATACCAACTCCAAAGGCTCTTTGTTTTGTTACAAACGAGTAAGAAGAGAGCGGTGGAAACGACAGATGTGACGCGCAGCTTTGGCTGGGATAGCAGCGAAGGTAGGTGGTGCACTGAGTGCACTAGATTGGGACAAAATATTCCTGGTGTTGTTTTAATGGTTTTCTCTTGACGTCCTTTATCAAGGCCTAACGATTGTGTTCCTCTTGCTAGCCTGGCAGCAGCATGACGTTCAGGAACTGTGCCGAGTCATGTTTGATGCACTCGAACAAAAATGGAAGCAAACAGAACAGGTAACTAATATTACAAATGTCCTTGCTAAAATGAAACTGATATTTCCCTCCTGTTTTTCATCAGATATCAACGCTATTGGCACGTATTAGGGTTTGCACTGAACAACTTGACCCATTATCTTGTAGAGGAAAGTACTGTATGACTTTTAAAAATCTAAATGTATTATGTTGTACTTTGTACTACAATCTCAATTATTTTGTTCTCCTTTGTACTTGTGAACTGCAAATTACATGAAACAATCTTGAATTTTGATTTCCCTCATGTTCATGCTGGTTATACCCTGACAGCAACTTAATACAATTTCCACAGATGAAAGAAATGTCATAAGATGTCATAAAAGCATGGTGGCTGTGTAATTGTATTATATTTTTTGTTTGTTTAATATTCCCTCAGCAAGAAATCCAACTGTTTGGCATTACCAATGGCTGCCAAAGCCCTTCCCCCATCTCCCACCATCAATTTAATGATCATTGCTAGGGTTCTTCCTCAGCTTACCACAATTACATGTTCAGTTTCCCTTCCTCCATGTAGTTCTTGCCCTCATCACACAGGTTGCAAAAGCCTTTGGACAAATACGTGACCAGGTTCGGCATAGTTATTACTTTATAACCATTGGGCTACTGAAGCAGTGTGGGTATCTTCACTCATCTCAACTCTGAACTGATTCCACAACTTTTGGACTCACTTTCAAGGATCCTACGGCTCAGTATTATTTATGTACTTTTTAAATTATTTCCACAATTTGTCTTTTGCATAATTGTTTAGTCTACATTTTTTTGTGAATTCTCTTGCATTACTTTATTTTCCTGTGAATGTCTGCAAGAAAATGAATCTCAGTGTTGTATATGGTGACAGCAATGTACTTTGATAGTAAGTTTACTTTGAAATGTCTGGATTATCAGTGCTGCCATCTAGGCTTCTGGTTCTGCCTGACTGAAGATCAGACTAACATCTAAACTAAAGGTTGAGGCTGTTTTCTGGATGAAAGTGTGCAGTTTCCTACCACTACCTCTCTAGCCCACCCCATAGTATCATTTATCTGCCTCCAGCGGTCATGAGCCAGAGCTGCTTGAGATGTGATGTAGATGTCTGCTACATATGTGAATGTTGAGGATCTCACAGTTGCCCAGCGGCTATGCGGCAAGCAATGTTTCACCTGTCTCTGTAGCTACAATTTACATTTGTATACATCTTATATGTAGTTCATTTTCTAATCATTTATGAAATGTCTCTTCTACTTTACAACCTTGTATAGACATTAGATATAACACTATACATTATGCAGAGAGCTAGATGTTAAAATATTTTCTGCGCTGAAGTTAACTCAAGGCATTAGAATCAGGTTTATTATTAGTGCATGGCCTAATTCTGCTCCTATGTCTTTATGATTTTAATAGATATTATATGTTGTGAAATTTGTTGTTTTGTGGCAGCAGTGCAGTGCATTACATAAAAAATTACGCAAACTACAATAAGGAATGTAAAAAACAAGTGAAAAAGAGAGCGAAATAGTGAGGTTGTGTTCATGGGTACATTGTCCTTTCAGAAAATAAATGGTGGAGGGGAAGAAGCTATTCATGAACAGCTGAGTGTGGGTCTTCAGGCTTCCGCACCTCCTCCCTGAGATGGTAGTAATGAAAAGAGGACATGTCCTGGGTGCTGAGAGTGGTGGATGTCACCTTGAGGATTATGAAGATGTCATTGATGCTGGGGAGTCTAGTGCCGTGATGAAGCTGGTTGAGTTTGCAACTCTCTGCAGTTTTTTCCGATCCTATGCAGTGGCTCTGCTATCTCTTTACTTGGTGATGCAGAGCACTGCCTTTATTCTCCTCACTCTCCAGATTTGAGGTTCCAGTGCCGTCATCGTCCAGAATGGCAGCTTAAATCAATAGCTCCTCCGGAAAAATGCATATATTGCCCTGTTAATTCATCAAATATAAGATCTTTCGAAAATATCTGAATTGCTAAGGGGAGCAAGAATGGGGAAAGAGAATGGTGATAAAAAAAAGCATTACTGCGGAGCCTATGGACGAGAGAGGTGCAACATGCGGCTGTCCTACCCGAACGCGTGCTAGTGAGGGTGATGATGAGCCTCGTTCAGGCGAAGTGGCAAATATGATAAAATAAAGTTCTGGAAGAGGTACAGGGATTCCAAAAAGATATAAAACAGCAACTCAATGATATCAAGTCAGAGCTCGCCAACGTCAATCAAAAAATAGCAGTGGCAGAGATTTGAATTGAGAAGGTGGAAGATTGCGTGCAAAACGTGGAACGGATACTAAGTAAGACGATAAAAATATTAAATCAACAAGAAAGTAAACTGATTGACCAGGAGGGAAGATCAAGACGGAAAAATAACAGGATATACAATGTTCCCGAAGGAGCGGAGGGTTTGTCTACGATGAAGTTTGTAGGAAAGTTGCTGCGAGACATGCGAGAGATTCCCTCCACTATGGTGCTTGAAATTGAGAGGGCACATCATGCGCTCGTCCCGAGGCCTACTGGAGACAGAGAAGATAAGCCACGCTCAATAGTAATTAGATTCCTTCGATACAATGCCAAGGCGGAGAGTCTACAAAGGGCGTGGGGTAAGAAGAGGGTGTTTTTGGATGGAAAATTAATAGATTTCGATCAAAATTACCCCCCGGCGGTCCTGCAGAAATGTAAAGAATACTCTGCAGTAAAGCGAATGTTAAAGCAAGGAAAGATTAGATTCCAAACTCCATACCCTGCTAAACTGCAGGTGTTTTATGAAGACGGTATGCAACTGTATCAGACAGTGGAAGGGGCGACTACAGACATGAGGAACGGAGGGCTGCCCGTCAGCGTGATCAAATCAAGGGAAAGCCTGGCTGAGCAGTTATCCCGATCTGTTTGGGAAATAGTAAGAGAACCAAGAATGCAGGGATTGGGAGGAGGGAGAGAGAATATCAGGAAGAGACTGAGTTTTCCAAAGACAGCCCTCACCCCCTCCAGAAGAGCCATAAGGTTCGGCTAACTTTAAAAGTGTTGATAAGCTAAACGGAAGCAAAAATAGACAGTGCTATACCTATTACAAGAAATACTTATTATAATGTGGATTTTATATTACTCAATTTTTTTAATTCATTCATTCACTCCTTTTTCCCCACCTAAATGAGAATGAATATATATATATATGGAATACACAGGGAAATCTTTGTGTAATGGACATATACTTGTTCACTTACTTTTATGGGTACTGTAATGCAGGTCGCCAACTCACAGGGAGGAGGGGCTATCCCCCACGGCTAGATGTTTCCTCTTGCTCAACCCAGGGTCATCTACTGGAGACCTCAGCCTTGGAATCACATCTTCGTTGCCTTTTTTTTATTATTTGCATTTCTAGGTTCTTGTTTGTTCAGGGAGTAGATGGAAGTAGAGTTTTATTCTGCTAATTTCAATGATATATTGACAGATAAATACACATGGCTAAGGACAAAGTAAATTTAATTTCTTTTAATGTCTTTCTTGATCAATCTTTTTATTAAAAAGTACATATATACAAATAAGAGGATTATCTCAAATATCTGTATCGATAACAATACACAAAAGGTAAAATAAGCATTATCAAGATCATACATAGTATTAATCTAATAATATATAATAAAAAATAAGATAATTGATTCTCCTTTTATCATTTCATAAGAAGAAAAAAGATAAAGAAACTTTTATAATTTTTATATATAAAATAACCCACTATTCTCTATGAACAAAAACAAAAAATAAGAAAAAACAGAAAAAGGAAAAAAGGGGACTGGGCAGCCCAGACTGAGAGTAAAAGCAAGAAAAAAGAGAAACTTCAAGTCTACTCAATGATCCCTACTTTAAGGAACAAATTAAAAAAGAAATTGGTCTTTACTTAGAATTCAATGATAATGGAGAGCTTTCACCTCCCATTCTATGGGATACTCTGAAGGCTGTCTTAAGAGGGAAAATTATAGCGATATCTTCATATAAGAAAAAAATAAGGAATAAAGCATTAGAGGAATTACAAAATAGGCTGAAGGAACTAGAAAAAAACACAAATTGAATTTGGCACAGGATACATTAGAGGAAATTAATAGTTTGGCTACCCAAGAAATCAGGAAAAATTTAATGTGTCTGAAACAGAGGCATTATGAAAGTGGATCTAAGTCTATGAAAATATTGGCGTGGAAACTGAAGAAAAAGATAGTAAAAAATACAATTTATAGAATTAGGGATCCAAGAGCAAAAGTGATAAAAAAAAATAAACTAAGTGAAATTCAAGAAGCTTTTGAAGTGTTTTACAAAACTCTGTATTCCAAAGTTCCAGGGGGAAGCATAACCCAAATTGACACTTTCCTGAATTCTCTAGAGTTACCCACTTTAAGCGAAGAACAAAATAGAATGATGACTGCTGACATAACTGAAGTTGAACTAAAAGCTGCAATTAGTAGGCTTAAATTAAGCAAGTCACCAGGTTCAGATGGGTATACGACAGAGTGGCACAAAGAATTTAAAAATGAGTTAATTCCTGTCTTACTCCTCACACTGAACTGGGCTCTAAAAAAGGCACAAACGCCACCCAGCTGGAAGGAAGCGATAATCTCAGCTATACCGAAAGAAGGCAAGGATAAAATGGAATGTGGGTCATTTAGACCAATATCCGTTCTTAATGTAGATTATAGATTATTTACCTCCATCGTGGCCAAGCGATTAGAAGAGTTTCTACCCATACTGATACATAATGATCAGACAGGTTTTATACAGCAATGCCAAACACAAGACAATATACGAAGGACACTTCACATTATGGATCATGTACAAAAAAAATAAAATCGAAGTAATAGTGATAAGTGTGGACGCTGAAAAGGCATTTGATTCAGTTAATTGAAATTTTCTTTACTGAGTTTTACATAGATTTGGTTTCCATGACACAATTATTAAAACTATACAGGCACTATATGACAACCCTACTGCTAGGATTAAAATCAATGGATATTTATCAAATAGTTTTACCCTAGAAAGGGGCACGAGACAGGGTTGTGCATGGTCACTGCTACTCTTCGCATTATATCTGGAACCGTTAACTCAATACATCAGACAAAATGAAGATATTAGGGGAATTACTATTAAAGGGACAGAGCATAAATTGGCCTGTTATGCGGATGACATTTTGACCTACCTAGAGCAACCAACATACTCTTTACCTAAATTGATGCAATCCTTTGAACAATATGGTCAATTATCAGGATACAAGATCAACATAGATAAAACCCAATTACTTTCATATAACTGTAGCACACAAAGAGAAATTGAAAGAAGATATCCCTGGGCATGGCAAACAGAGTTTTCAAATATTTGGGCGTCATTATGCCAAAAGATTTGGTAAAATCAGAATGCAATTATCAGCCTATATATAAAAAAATTAAGGAAGATATAACAAGATGGAACCTAATTCCCTTTTTTAGTCTCAGTTCAAGGATTGAATCTATTAAAATGAATATATTTCCCTGACTATTATATCTCTTTCAGACCCTACCAATAGAGATTAATCAGAATCAATTCAATGAATGGAACAAAATGTTATCGAGATGTTAGGCAGTTTTCCAGGGAAGGTGGGACTTGTTCCAGCGGGACGGTTTACATCTGAACTGGAGGGGGACAAATATTCTTGTAGGTAGGTTTGCTAGAGAGGCTCCAGTGGATTTAAACTAGATACAAGGGGGGAGGGGAACCAGAGTGTAGGAACAGATGTAGAGAAGAAGGAAGAAAAAGAAAATAGTAAAGTTGTTTGCACCGTTAGTGAGAAACAGAAGGTAAGAGGTGGAAAATTTCTTAAATACATTTATGTTAATGCTAGGAGCATTATAAGAAAGGTGGATGAGCTTAAAGCATGGATTGATACCTGGAAGTATGATGTGGTAGCTATTAGTGAAACATGGTTACAGGAGGGATGTGATTGGCAACTAAATATTCCTGGATTTCATTGCTTCAGGTGTGATAGAATTAGAGGGACAAGAGGGGAGTTGTGGCATTGCTTGTTAGGGAAAATATTACAGCAGTGCTCTGGCAGGATAGATTAGAGGACTGGTCTAGGGAGGCTATTTGGGTCGAATTGAGGAATGGGAAAAGTGTAGTAACACTTATAGGGGTGTATTATAGACCACCAAATGGGGAGCGAGAATTGGAGGAGCAAATTTGTAAGGAGACAGCAGATATTTGTAGTAAGCACAAGGTTGTGATTGTGGGAGATTTTAATTTTCCACACATAGACTGGGAAGCCTAAAAGGGCTGGATGGTTTGGAGTTTGTAAAATGTGTGCAGGATAGTTTTTTGCAGCAATACATAGAGGTACCAACTAGAGAAGGGGCAGTGTTGGATCTCCTGTTAGGGAATGAGATAGGGCAGGTGACGGAGGTTTGTGTTGGGGAGCACTTCGGGTACAGTGATCACAATGCCATTAGTTTCAATATAATTATGGAAAAGGATAGGTCTGGACCCAGGGTTGAGATTTTTGATTGGAGGAAGGCTAACTTTGAAGAGATGCGAAAGGATTTAGAAGGAGTGGATTGGGACAATTTGTTTTATGGGAGGGATGTAATAGAGAAATGGAGGTCATTTAAAGGTGAAATTTTGAAAGTACCGAATCTTTATGTTCCTGTTAGGTTGAAAGGAAAGGTTAAAAGTTTGAGAGACCCATGGTTTTCAAGGGATATTGGAAACTTGGTTCGGAAAAAGAGAGATATCTACAAAAATATAGGCAGCATGGAGTAAATGAGGTGCTCGAGGAATATAAAGAATGTAAAGAGAATCTTAAGAAATAAATTAGAAAAGCTAAAAGAAGATATGAGGTTGCTTTGGCAAGTAAGGTGAAAATAAATCTAAAGGGTTTCTACAGTTATGTTAATAGCAAAAGGATAGTGAGGGATAAAATTGGTCCCTTGGAGAATCAGAATGGACAGCTATGTGTGGAGCCAAGGGAGATGGGGGAGATTCTGAACAATTTCTTCGGTATTCACTAAGGAGAAGGATATTGAATTATGTAAGGTAAGGGAAACGGGTAGGGAAATTATGGAAACAATGATGATTAAAGAAGAGGATGTACTTGCGCTTTTAAGGAATATAAAAGTGGCTAAGTCTCTGGGTCCTGACGGGATATTCCCTAGGACCTTGAGGGACGTTAGTGTGGAAATAGCACGGGCTCTGACAGAAATATTTCAAATGTCATTAGAAACAGGGATGGTGCCGGAGGATTGGCGTATTGCTCATGTTGTTCCATTGTTTAAAAAGGGCTCTAAGAGTAAACCTAGCAATTATCGGCCTGTGAGTTTGACGTCAGTGGTGGGTAAATTGATGGAAAGTATTCTTAGAGATGGTATATATAATTATCTGGATAGACAGGGTCTGATTAGGAACAGTCAACATGGAGTTGTGCATGGAAGGTCATGTTTAACAAATCTTACTGAATTTTTTGAAGAGGTTACTAGGAAAGTTGATGAGGGTAAAGCAGTGGATGTTGTCTATGTGGACTTCAGTAAGGCCTTTGACAAGGTTCCACATGGAAGGTTAGTTAAGAAGGTTCAATTGTTAGGTATTAATATTGAAGTAGTAAAATAGATTCAGCAGTGATTGGATGGGAGACGCCAGAGGGTAGTGGTGGATAACTCTTTGTCAAATTGGAGGCTGGTGACTAGTGGTGTGCCTCAGGGATCTGTACTGGGTCCAATGTTGTTTGTCATATACATTAATGATCTGGATGATGGTGTGGTAAATTGGATGAGTATGTATGCAGATGATACTAAGACAGGTGGAGTTGTGGATAATGAAGTAAGTTTTCAAACCTTGCAGAGAGATTTAGGCCAGTTAGAAGAGTGGGCTGAAAGATGGCAGATGGAGTTTAATGCTGATAAATGTGAGGTGCTACCTTTTGGTAGGACTAATCAAAATAGGACATAGATGGTAAATGGTAGGGCATTGAAGAATGCAGTAGAACAGAGGGACCTAGGAATAATGGTGCATAGTTCCCTGAAGGTGGAATCTCATGTGGATAGGGTGGTGAAGAAAGCTTTTGGTATGCTGACCTTTATAAATCAGAGCATTGAGTATAAGAGTTGGGATGTAATGTTGAAATTGTATAAGGCATTGGTAAGGCCAAATTTGGAATATTGTGTACAGTTCTGGTCACCGAATTGTAGGAAAGATGTCAACAAAATAGAGTACAGAGAAGATTTACTAGAACGTTACCTGGGTTTCATCTCCTAAGTTACAGAGAAAGGTTGAACAAGTTGGGTCAACTCCGTCTGGCATGATTTACATATTATTATTCCCTCTGGCATGATTTACATATTATTATTTGATTGTGGTTTTGTATTGCTGTGTTTGTACTCTGTTCTTGGTTGGTGCAACTGTAACGAAACCCAATTGCCCTCGGGATCAATAAAGTATGTCTATCTATTTATGTATTCTTTGGAGCGTAGAAGTTTGAGGGAGGACTTGATAGAGGTATTTAAAATTTGAAGGGGATAGATAGAGTTGATGTGGATAGGCTTTTTCCATTGTAAGTAGGGGAGATTCAAACGAGGACATGAGTTGAGAGTTAAAGGGCAAAAGTTTAGGGGTAACATGAGGGGGAACTTCTTTACTCAGAGAGTGGTAGCTGTGTGGAACAAGCTGCCAGCAGAAGTGGTTGAGGCAGGTTTGATGTTGTCATTTAAAGTTAAATTGGATAGATATATGGACAGGAAAGGATTGGAGGGTAATGGGCTGAGTGCAGGTCGGTGGGACTCGGTGAGAGTAAGCATTCGGCATGGACTAGAAGGACTGAGATGGCCTGTTTCCGTGCTGTAATTGTTATATGGTTTTTTATATATGTATCTATATATCTCAAGGTAAAAGGCCTAGAGTTCGTCTCAAAATTTTGCAATTAGCCAAGGAAAAGGGGGGATGGGGCTTACATTCTCTTAGAGATTATTATTTTGCAGCACAGTTGAGAGCTGTGATATGTTGGTGCAACCCATCATATGACGCTCAATGAAAAAACATTGAGGAGGGGATACAGTCGGCCCTCCTTATCCGCGAGTTCCGCATGCGCGAATTCAACCAACCACGAATCAAGAAAACCAGGAAGTGCTCTTCCAGCACTTGTTGTTCAAGCGTGTACAGACTTTTTTCCTTGTCATTATTCCCTGAACAATGCAGTGTAACATCTATTTTACATAACGTTTACATTGTATTAGGTATTATAAGTAATCTAGAGATGATTTAAAGTATACGGGAGGATGTGCTTAGGTTATCGTGGACTGGGATAAAAAAAAAATGGTTCTCTTATGAAGAGAGTTGGAACAGGTACATCCGGTAATATTTAACGTCAGTTAGTCAAACGCTTGTCTTAGTATATAGTATATATTTTACCTTTCTATGCATATAAAACACTTAAGAAACATATGTTTCAGCGCCGGGCTCAGGAACGGAAGTTCCCGGGTTCGATCCAGTGACAGACTGCTCCGGAGTGCGCTCACCATCCGTGCCGGGTTGATGTGGAGGATCAAAAACCCAAAACCCCAAAACCCAAAAACCCAATAATTAAACCACTGCGTTGCTTCATAATAGTTGTAACTTTCATCGGGGCAAGGCCTTTTTCACTTTATCCTTTAAAATTGTTCCGATCGTTGACCGACTGTGGCCAAACGCTTTTCCAATGACCGACGGCGTTTCACCTCTTTTCGATCACTTTATTATTTCCACTTTATTTTCAATCGTGATTATTTTCGTGAACAGAAATACTGTGGATTCAGAGCTCTGCCGCCAGGTCCTAATGTTCACTGCACTGGGGCAGGTTAAATAAGGTCCAGGGTTCTGCTGGGTCCTAAGGTCCACCATATTGAAACTGGTTAAATAAGGGACTGAGCATCTGTGTTTTTTGGTATCTGCGAGGGGTCCCGGAACCAATCCTTCGCGGATAAAGAGGGCCGACTGTACTTCCCATCCCCATACAGGCAATTTTGGCTGATAACAACCTACAAAGGTACATAAATGGTATTGATAATCCATGGGTGAAATGGACTCTTAAAATATGGAAAACTATTATAAAAGAACATAAACTAGAGGGAGATATTGTAATTCTTAAATGGTGTGCAAATGACTCAGATTTTACGCTGAATAAACTGGATGCTAGATTTAAGGACTGAACAGCTAAAGGAATGACAGTTCTTTGCAATATAATGAAAGAAGGAACACTGTTCAGTTTTGAAATGCTTAAAGAGAAGCACTTATTAGAAAAACAAGTCTTTTATCTGTATCTGCAGATGCGACAGTATGTTAATAGGAGGGTTAAAAATGTAACCAAGGCGAGTACATGTTTGATAGAGCTATTTAGAAAAGCATATAATTCAGATAACGGTAGTAGAATCATTTCAAGCGTGTATAAGGGTTTGTCAAATCTTAAAACACAGTCGATTTCATATATTAAAACAAAATGGGAGAAGGAAGGAGGGATAATTATATCTGAGGAAGAATGGACAATAATATGGAGGTATCAATGGAAGTGTACCAGTTCACAGAAATGGAGGGAGTTTGGATGGAAAAACTTGATAAGATATTTTATTACACCCTCTCAGAAATCCCATTATGATAGTAACCTCCCTGTTTGCTGGAGAAATTGTGGAAATCAAAATGCAAACCATTATCATATTTTCTGGGATTGCCCTATTATCAAAGACTATTGGAGTAGGATACACATTTTTAAATGTGAAATACCCTTAGAAAGTAAGACCATATAATTTGGGTATGTACCTCAAGAATGGTTGAAAAGAGATAAATATTTAATGAATATACTGCTGATGGCTGGTAAAAAGACTCTTACCAGGAAATGGTTATCACAGGAGAGCCCAGCTTTAAACGCGTGGATGGAAATTACAATGGACATTTACAAAATGGAGAAGATAACAGCATCTGTTAATCATAAGTTGAAACAATTTGATTCATACTGGGAAAAATGGTTCAACTGCATAATACCTCATAGGCCTGATTTTATTCTCACAAATCAATGAATATGTTGTTAAAAAAAAAATCACTCTCTACTTGTACATAGTTTTCTCCTTTTGCTTGTTCTTTCTTTCCTCTCTTTTCTATAGGTATATACCTCAGATAAATATTATGTGGAGATTTGTGGCAAATATGATTATATGATATATATGTACGGTATCTGAAATACATCTTATGGAAACGTTTGATGAACTTCAATAAAAAATAAATTACAAAAAAAAAAGATTTGCAGTGCTAATGAACATCAGTGCCTGAAGGTCTCCATGTCCAACCTTGCTCTGATTTTGAGGTGTTTTGTTGGGGGCTGCAGTCCTGGAATTCCCAATCCTACCTTTGCCCAAACTACGGCGACATGTTGGATTAAATGATGGACAATAAATCCAAAGTTGAGTTTATTCTCATCTGTCGAAGTCCATGTGTGCACAGGTGCAATGAAAAACTTGCTTACAGCAGCATCACAGGCACCGAGCATCAAGTAAACAGCATTCACAAGTAAAACTTAAGACCATAAACACAGCAGAGGTGGGCCATCGGCCCTTTGAGTCTGCTGCACCATTCCACTGTGGCTGATTTATTATTATTCTCAACCCCATTCTCCTGCCCTTTCCCCATAACCTTTGACTTCTTGACTAATTAGAACCTATCAACCTCTGCTTTAAATGTGCTCAACCTCCACAGCCACCTGTGCAATGGATTAAACATAAATTATACACAATCTAAACAAGGAAGAATACAACTTTAACAAAAAAAATCTACTTTAGTGCAAAGTGATCTTGTCTTTGCCTGTGATGACCACAACCCACAGAAGAATTAAGGAAGCAGAATTTTGGCAAAGTTAATTTACTGGGTTGCTTATTTATAGATTTCCTCTTATTGCATTGTGTTTTTAACTTCTACGTACTTCATTTGTGGCTGTTGGGTCATTGCTGTGACTATCCTGTGACAGTGTTTTCTAAAGACTGGATTTTGCTATGATAGTTGATTGGTGGATCCAGGAGGTGTTATTTACACCTTAATGCTGTACTGTGGTGTGGTGGTAGAGTTACTCATGATATAGCAATGCTTTGTTGTTAATTCTAAGGAATCTTCTTTCCGGTTTCAGGCTGACCTCATTAACCAGCTCTACCAAGGGAAGTTAAAGGACTACGTGAAGTGTCTGGAGTGTGGCTATGAGAGCTGGAGAATTGATACGTACCTCGACATCCCACTGGTGATCAGGCCCTATGGTTCCAACCTTGCATTTAATAGTGTGGTAGGTGGTCATGCAATGTGTATGGACAGTGGCATGTCATTGGATTTGTACAATACAGTGAAGTTACTAGGGGCACAGAAGGTCATGGTGGCTTCCAGCACAGTGATCCCATCATTTCCCTTCTCATTTTCCTGCAGCTTATTCCCTTTTTCATGCCTTTAAACTTTTTGATTCTTTTGGAACTTATGATACGATTAGTTTTGCAAATCATGTGTATATTGAAACATACAGTGAAATGCATCAAATAAAAGCGGTGAGGACTGTGCTAGGCAGCCTGCTTGCAGTGCCATATTAGCTTGACGACAACTCACTAACCCTAGCACACTGTCTTTGGAATGTGGGAGGAAACTGGAGCACCTGGAAGAAACCCACATGGTCATAGAGAGAGTATAGTCTCTTTACTTTGGTGGAAATTGAACCCCAATCTGGCAGCTTGCACTGTAATAGTGTTATGCTCATTTCTACACTACTATGCCACCCCACTTAGCTGCATAAGAGAGCAGACTACAGTGGCATGTGAACTCAGGATGTGTGAAGAAATCAGAGATCCCAGCAGAAACTCGCGTGGTCACAGAGTACTCTGCACAAATAACACCTTCTCGCTTGCTTACTGCCCGATACGCCGTTGGCAGTTAGGGCAGCATTGAAGGTCCTCCATCTCTGACGGTGTTTAGGCCTTCCTTCATCATGTCTGTAGCTTCCTCTCTGTTTTCACTACTCTCGGTCATGCAAGTCCCGGGTGAAGACTCAGGAATACCATGACACTCAGATGTAGAAGGGTTCTTCTTTGCTGTTTCTATAACAATTTTGTTTTACCAGTCAGGGTTGTTCGCCCTGAGCTGAAACCCAGAAGCTGGAGGACTGGTGGACTGCTTTTAATCTGTCCTCTACCCTTTGATCTGTTTGGCATGGGCGACCCCACCAAGAGCCAAAACATAAAGCCCTGACTCCTGCCAGCATAGCTCTCTGGGTCATTGAGACACACAACTCTCCAAATCATGACAAGATTGTGGTCCTGTTGGAGGAAATAGCGCCTCTTGTCAGCATCAAACTTGGGTCCCAGGAACTGAAAGGCAAAGGTGCTAGCTGCTATGCTACTTGTTCTGCCCTGATGCTTAGAGCTTTTCCTCTAAACATATTGACAAGGACCATGTACAGATACATGGCAAGATCGTGCATGGCAGGGAGTTAAGTCTGATTTGCTTCGCTGTTCTTCTTAACCCATCACCCCTACTGGCCATTGACAGCAGCTCACCAGAGTCCTCTGCCATGGGCCAGACTTTCAGTCTGAGAAGGTGTTGTCCATTGAAGATCCTTTCTCTCTCAGGGATGAGGCCTTTGGAATTTCTGTAGCTCTGGGATTTTACGGGATGGGGTTGCTATCCCCATGCCCAACCCTTCTCCTCTCACACCTGGGCTTGGGACTGTCCCTGGCAGGTTTTTATTGCTGTTAGTTGAGGGATAAATGTTTGTTAGATGTTAGTTGAACCCAGCTCTTCAAATATTCCCTGTAAGACAAAAAATGTTATTCACACCTTCGTGTTATAACTAATTATGATAAAATACTTAAGTTACTGAACTTGTCTGAGTCCTTGTATCCAAGAGAAGTATGCAGAGTTACGAGGATGACACAGTAGCGTCACCGTTAGCATAAATCTGTTCCAGCACCAGTGGCTAGTTTCCATTTTGCCTCTCTGTCAGGAGTTTGTACGTTCTCCCCATGTGAGTTTCCTCCAGACGCTCCGCAGGGGTTCGTAGTTTAAATGGTCACATGGCTGTAATTGGGTGGGGCAAGCTCATTGGGCCAGAGAGGCCTGTTACCATGCTGTATCTCCAGAAGAACTTAAGCAACAATGCAGCACCATAGCAAGTGTATTTTCCCTGCAGTGAGATAGGAACTGTGTTTAATTCACTGGTTGGCTGTTGTATCCAATAATGACAGGAGACTTGTGCGGGAGAGTTTTTAAAGCGAAAAAGCTGTTAGACTGGGGCAGCTCCACTCTCTCGACCTTGGAAGTGCAGGTCCACTGCTCGAGTAGTCGTCACAAACAGGAGTCTTCCTTGGTTGCAGTGGATAACCATAACTACTACTGTGCCTTGTCATGTGCTTCACTTTCTACGAAACGATGTAGAACCACCTCCTGGGCTTTGGATCTCACTGTAGAATCATCTGCCCAGTCCACAGGAGCTGATTTCACATGTTAGGACAGGCATGCCTCTATCTCACCAGGCTATGAGGCCTGCCAGCTATCCCTCACCTGGTTTAGCCTGCCTGTCAAAGTGGTAGACTGAGGTGTGGCTACTGTCACATGCAAACAGCTATTTGGAGCCACAGGTGAGAGCGAATGTCCAGTGGGGACCAAAGGTGAGTGAGGTGCTACCCCACTGTTTAATTATACAATTGTAAACTGGGCTGAGTTGAGTTCTATTCCATACTCATTGCCCTGTTACAGGAAAGATGTGGTGGAAGCTTTGGAGAGGGTGCAGAAAAGATTTACCAGGATGTTGTCTGGATTAGAGGGCATGAGAGGTTGGACAAACTTGGGTCCTTTTCTCTGGAGCAGTGGAGACTGAAGAGAAGCCTGATAGAAGTTTATAAGATTGAGAGACAGAGAGCAGACAGCCAGTATATTTTTCCCAGGACCGAACTGTCTCGTGCTAGAGGGCATACATTTAAGGCGAGAGGGGGAAGTTTAAGGTGATGTGCAGGGCAAGTCTTTCACACAGTGGTAGGTGCCTGGAGTGGGCATTTAAGAGGCACAGGCACATGAATGTGTAGAGTGGAAGGATATAGGTTTTGTGTGGGCTGAAGAATAGGCAGTTTTATTAGGCATTTAGTTATTCGGTTAATTAGTTCAAAGTTTAAAGCTATTAAAGTATATGTACAACCTTAAGATTAATCTTACTGGCACTCAAAACAAAGAGAAATAATAGAATTCACCAAAAAGTATACACACAAGACCAATGTTTGGCACAAAATTATGGGTCTCAGGGCAAGTTCCTGTGCTGTACTGTTCTATGTAACATTTTTCTAGTCTTTCGATCAGTTGAAGCAGGTTGGGAAACTCCATGCCAAATATGTAAACACGAGCATAACATGCAAATGTTCCTGTGTGGTATAATTGAGTGATCAAATTAAACAAGTAGACACACAGCGCAAATCTTTCCTTCATCCACCTCGTCCCAGACAATTAGGATTGCTGTACCTCACCTTATCTATACTCCCTATCTCAATAATATGGTACAGCAGCATAGTGGTTAGCTCACTTTACAGTGCGCTTGCTGCGAGATCGGGATTTGATTCCTATCGCTGTCTATAAGGAGTTTTGTCTGTTCTCTCTGTGACTGTGAAGGTTTCCTCTGGGTTCTTTGGTTTCCTCCAACATTAAAAGCGTACAGTTCAGGTTCATAAGTGATGTGCATGTAATGTTGGCACTGGATGGGTGGTAATACGTGCACTGCCCAGCACATCCTCGCTGATAGGATTTGATGCAAATAACACATTTCACTGTATATTTTGATGTACATGTGACAAATAAAGGTCGTCTTTAACCAAAATCAGATGATCATACCCAACTGAAGGTGTGCCTGACCTTGAAATGCATACTTTTTGTATGTGTTGATGTCTGCCCTTGTCAGAAAAGTCCATGAGTCAAAGTCTATAGCATAGGATTGTCAGGAATAGACCAGAATGCAGCATCGAAACTTTCTCTTAATCTGAATCATCAAGGTCTCTCCTCCACCCACCTAAGGAGTGCTGCATACGCAGGACTCTGAGCATTATCAAGGATCCCTCCCATTCGTCCCACAATCTCTTTGACCCTCTATAGTCAGGCAGGAGGTACTGTAGCATTAGGACAAGGACTGTTGGGTTGGGAATCAGCTTCTTCCCCCAGGCTGTGAGACTACTGAACTCCCTGCCACCACCCAGGTCTCATCATGTACGAAGTGCCAGTAGCATTTTACTGTTTACTTTCCAGCTTGTGTTGTAAATAGAACTGATACTAAATATCAGTCTTCTGGAATACTATATATTTTGTTACTTGCTAGTTGTGGTAATTTTTGTGTTTTGTGTCAGTTCTATGTACTGTGTTGTGCACCTTGATCCAGAGAAACATTGCTTTGTTTGGTAGTATACATGTATGACAGTAAACTTGACCTTGAGTCACATTATTGAAACAAGCTGTGTACACTGTCTTTTCCCTTTAACATTGCTGAAGGAATGCGTGATTGGAAGTCTGTTAGCTGTTAGTGTGCTGAAGTGTTTTTTTTGCCTGTTCTGGTATTCCAGGAAGAAGCTTTGCAAGCGTTTGTCCAGCCTGAGACCCTGGATGGCCCCAACCAATACTTCTGTGAGCGCTGTAAGAAAAAATGTGATGCCCGCAAGGTAAATTATTTCAGGTGGTACAAATCTGTCGGTGTACTTACCTGTTGAGGCTCTCTATTGTTTGGGATTGACCATAGATATTGCGTCCTAGCTGTCTACACAGGCCGGTATGCAAGCTAGGGCAGTACTGTACGGAGAGCAAGCTGTTGCCCATGCAGCAGGATCCCTCTCTCCACACAGTTAATGAACCTAAAGGCATTGCAGAAGGCTGTACCCACTCATGGGAAAGCCTTTTGGAGTAAACCCTGTGGAAAAATCCAGAGCTGGAGCCTCTAAGACAGTTCTTCTTTGAGTTCATTGCTGACTGACAACTCCTGCGATGCCACTGGTGCCAGATGTTTAATCTGATTTGCAATCTTGTTTTGTTTCCTTGTAGGGATTGAAGTTCCTTCATTTCCCGTATCTACTGACACTGCAGCTGAAGCGGTTTGATTTTGACTACACCACCATGCACAGAATAAAGCTGAACGATCGGATGACGTTTCCAGCTGAGTTGGACATGAGTCCTTTCATAGACTTTGAAGAAGAAGTAAGTTCAACGCCACTTCAGCTCCACTGATGAGATGCAGCAGAATGGATTTCCAAGATTCAAGATTATTTGATGTCATTTCCAGTCTGAGTCTAAAGGAGAACAAAATAATTGTTACTCTGGATCTGATGCAGCCCCAAAAAAAGTTCGAAGTTAATTTATTAGCATAGTACCTATGTGACTGTATACAACCCTGAGATTAGTTTTCATGCTATCATACTCAGTAAATCCAAGAACCATAATAGAATAAAAGACCACTGAGTTCTTAATAAAAAACACAATAATAAAAAAAAACACACAATAAATGTAAATACACGAGATTGCTTTCTTACTGCTTGGGGAAAGTAACTGTTTTTGAGTCTGGTGGTCTTGGCGTGTATGCACTGTAGCCTCCTCCCTAATGGGAGTAGGACAAACTGTTCATGAGCAGGGTGGGTGAGATTCAGCTGCCATTCACAGCAATGGGAGAAACATGAGAAAAAAAGTCTTTTCTTCAGGGTAGGGAACTCCAGAACTTGGGGGCTTAGGTTTAGGATGAGGAAAAGATTTAAAAGGAGCCTGAAGGACAACTTCAGGAAGAGGATGGTGAGTATATGGAATGAGGATGTGGTTGAGGCAGGTACAATGAGAAGCACTTGGATGGGTACATGGAGGGGAGGGGCTAAGAGGGATATGGGTCATAGACAGGGAATTAGGACTAGCTGGGTGGACCCTGTGGTGTATTGGCATAGAACAGTATAACACAGTACAGGCCCTTTGCCCGATGAATGCTGACCTAGCAATGAGTAACAAAGACTCACCAGTTTGTGTATTTAAAAAAAAAACTGACATTCCCCCTATGCTAGCCTCCAGTTACCTTAAATTAATACTCCCTTGTATAGCCATTTCTGCCCTGGAAAGAAGCCTCTGGCTGTGCACTCTATTGATTACCTCTTAACATATGAGGAGCTCTGGGCCTGTACTGTCTGAAATTTAGAAGAATTGGGGTGGGGTATCTCATGGAAACCTATTAAATATTGAAAGGCTTACATAGAGGATGTGGAGAGGATGTTTCCTATAGTGGGAGAGTCTTCGAGCAGGGGGCACAGCCTAGAATAGAACAATGTCCCTTTAGAACAGAGATAAAGAGGAATTTCTTTAACCAGAGGGTTGTGAATCTATGGAATTCATTGCCACAGACAGCTATGGAGCCCAAGTTATTTAAAGCAGAGGTTGATGGGTTCTTGATTAGTCATGAGGAGAAGGCAAGAGACTGGGTTGAGACGGATAATAAATCAGCCATGATGGAATGGGAGAGCAGACTCGATGGGCCAGATAGCCTAATTCTGCTCCTAAATCATATGGTCCAGTCAAAGATGCTGCCTGACTCTGTGTGATCTATCTAGGACGTTTTGCTTTCACAGAAATCTCCTCAGACTGAGAGCTGCACAGATAGTGGTGCTGAAAATGAAGGGAGTTGTCACAGTGATCAGTTGAGCAATGACTTCTCCAACGACGATGTTGTGGACGAAGGCATCTGCCTGGACAATAGCGGCACTAGCGATAAAACTTCAAAAGCAGGCAACGAAAAGGTATATGGTATGATCAGTGAATTTGTTCTGGGGTCTATTACGATATACATGAAATTTCTGTTCTTTCTAAATGTGTTGGGGAAATGGCTGAGAGATAGCAGATGGGGTTTAATCCAGATAAACATAAGCTGCTGCGTTTGCAATGTGAAGGTCAGAACTCTTCATTTTCTAAAAATTACTTTTTCTTCTGTCAGTAAAATTTTACTGATCTTCCTGTCAAAGTCTTTAAGCCTTATGCCTTCACACTGTTTAGAAAGCACTTTGTTTTCCTGTGAATATCCTTCCATGTACTTAAGTGAATTGTATCTGCTACCATTTTGTCCAGTCTACCAATGTTTCCCTGTAATTGAATGTTTCCATCTGCACTGTCTTAACTGCTGTCTGAGGAAGGACCTAAATCTGCCTCAATTTGCTTACTGTCACAACAGATTTACAGGAATCACACAGGCTCTCCACTGTGGTTTAAAGCACTAAGACACTGTTGATGACTGGCAGCTCAGTAATAATGCCATCATCCCCTCAGTGTTATTCAAAACCTGAACCTCTGCCTCCCTCTGCACCTGGATCCGTAACTTCCTTATCAGGAGACAGCAGACGACAGATCAGTGATTAATGCCATCTTCTCACTGACAATCAACGCAAGCACATCTCAAGGGTGCATGCTTAGCTCTACTGTCTACAGTCATGATTGTGTGGCAAAAATACCAGGTGACACTGCTGGATTCTGATGTCTTAATCTAAGGTTCTTTCAGAAGTCAGGAAAGAGGCACAAAGCTGGTTGCTTCACGGTCGTTTTATGAAGCATTAATACAACAGAGAAATTGAAACAAACTGATAGAGATGTACTGAGCTGGGAACTAAGATGCCACTAATATTGTGGTGCAGCACTCTTATACCCATAGATACGGAAAATTCCATTCACATTTGTAGATAAGAATTGACCAATGAGCTACCCCCTATTCAAATAATGGAGTACCAAGAGAAGCTTCCAGAATCATACCAGTATAGCCATGAGGGGAGGCATTGAGCAACTGCATATGCATACTGTGACCACTTGGAAACATACTAGGCAGTTCCTTGTATATAATATAGTATAAAATACAAGCAGGCAGTTAATTAAACTGGAAGAAACTAACAGTTAAGCAGTCTAAGAATCTAAGATCCAACACACCACAGTTGGTAAAATCTGCAATGCCAGAGAGACGGCAGACAGGAATGAGATAAATTGGCTGGGTGATACATAAATGATATACTTCTATATAAGTGCCAGGAAAACCAAGAAATTCATTATGGTCTTCTGGAAGGAGAAGTCAGGAGAACACACACCATTCCTTATTGAGGGGTTCATAGTGGTCAGGGTGAGCAGCTTCAAGTTCTTGGGTGTCAACATCTGAGGATATATCTTGGGCCCAACACAATGGTACAGTCACAAAGAAGCCACGCTAGCAGCTGTACTTTGCTAGGAGATTTAGTATGTCACCAGATTACTGTGGAGAAGGTTGTGACTGGTTGCATCCCAGCCTGGTACGGAAGCTGTAATGCATTGGATCGCAAGAGCTGCAGAGGGTTGCAGACTTAGCGAGCTCCATCACAGGTGTAGTCCGCCCTGTCATAGAAGATGTCTTCAAAAGGCAGTGCTTGAAGAAGGCTGCATTCATCCCTAAAGACCCTCAATAACTGAGACAGGGCATTTTCTCATTGCTACCATCAAGGTACAGGAGTCTAAGACCCACACTTTGTCATGTAAACCTGATTCTGATCTCTTCAACACTGTTTCTATTGCTACAACATCACTCTTGTAGTTTGGTGGGTGACCAGTATTGCAGTCTAACCAGTGTTTCATTCAGCTGCTGCATTGTTTTGGTACTTGAATGAATATTTCACAATGATTATACATAGCTACTGCTACCAGAATTCCAAGGTTCGTACCATTATTTGTAAAACTATGTGTAAATTCAGCCAGCTCCATCATTGACACTGGACTCCCCACCACTGAGGACGTCTTCAATAGGCAATGCCTGAAGAAGGCAGCATCCATCAATATAGACCCCCACCAGCCAGTATGTGCCCTCTTTTCATTACTATCATCAGAAGAAGGAACAAGAGCCTGAAGAGAGAGACGCAATATTTGGGAACAGCTTCTTCCCATCCATCATCGGATTTCTGAATGGACTATGAACACTACCTCACTTTTTGCTTTCTTATTGCATTACTTATTTTTTTCTTACTTATTGTAACTTAGAGTAATTTTTTTTTAAATTTTATTTTTATTTGGATAAGGAATTCACAATTATGTACTTTATTCACACATATAACCGTTTCCATTTTTTTATATGTATAAAACTACAATTATTTATACATTCTTAAGTATACATTGAGATGATATAAAAGGAAAATAAACATTTAAATAGATAATTATGTACTGTGGTAAATCTAACCTATTAGGCTAAGTAATGAAATTAGTTGTTAAGAAAAATGGTAATAATAGTTTCCATACAACCCTTCTGGACCATTTCCACTGGTCCAAAATGTTGCATACAAACCTATATACCAACCATTGTAGGTGTTTATATCCCAATTTGTTCGTGCTTGTTCCTGCCCGCAGACATAATTATCCAATCCCTATGTACTTATTTACTTAATTTTTTCATTTTTTTTTTATCTCTTTCCCAAATCTTTCCCTTTACTTGTGTTAATTCTCTATTTTCCAAAAAAAAACAAACATTTAGACTAGGGGTGCTTACGTTAGCAATATTACTGTGTTGATGAGAAGAGCAATATAAATCATTAGGAGAGTCATCTAAAGTCTGCTCGCATTGGGGTTATATATTCAATCCATTTATTCCAGATTTGATAAAATGTTTCTTTTTGAGTTCTCAGGGAGTAAGTCAACTTTTCCATTTTAAATATTTCCAAGATAATTTCGTACCAATCTTCTAATGTAGGTGGTATTGGATTTAGCCATTTTCTAGTGATTGATTTCTTACTTGCCGCTGAGAGGGCCTGCAGCAACTTTATATCTTCCTTCTGTTCAAGGAACAATACATGCCCCAAATAGAGCATCTCAAAGTTCAGAGGTATCTGGGACCTAAGTACCTTAACTAATGTTCTATGAATACCTTCCCAAAATAGACTTAATTTAGGGCAATCCCAGAAAATATGAAAATGATTTGCCTCCTTGGAGCCGCACCTTCTCCAACACATCACATTTGTATCTTTATATTTTTCCTGATATGGGGTCTTGAAGTATCTTATAATGTTTTTCCAACAATGTTCTCTCCAAATCAAAGAATTAGTCGAGGACCATTGAAAGCTGCAGATTTTCCCCCAAGCCTCCTGTGAAAGTACCAACCCCGCTTCTTTCTCCCACTTCTCTTTAATATATAGTGTATTTACATTTTTAGCATGGGAGAGTGCATTATATAGGCGAGAAACTGATTTACTAGGTATTGAACTGCAAGCCGAATTCAGAATCTTGAAAAATTCTAATTCTACTGTTGATAGGTCTGTATATCTACAACTCTGGTTAACATAGTTTCGTATTTGAAGGTACCTAAAAAAGTCATTATGTTCTTGGCCATGTTTGTCCTGCAGGATTTGGAAACTTTGTAATACTCTTTTATCTATAAATGAGAGGTAGGTTGTAAGACCTTTCTTTATCCATAGCTCAAATCTTTTATCTCCTCTGTTGGGAAGGAATTCGGTATCATATGCACACCATCTAAAGAGTTTTAACATGTTATTAATTCCACATGAATTAACCACCTTCTGCCATACTTTTAATGTAAGATTTATCCAAGCATTATTAAATTTTTCCAACTGGGCCATCAATCCTTTGTCAGCTATTGAGGCCTGAAGAGGAAAACTGTCAACTAATCCAAATTCTATTTCCTTCCATCTAGCCTTATATTCCCTATTACACCAATATAACAGAGGGGTTATCTGTGAGGCATAAAAATAATTTCTCAGGCAAGGAAGAACCATACCTCCTCCTTCCTTCCCTAACTGTAAGGTGTTATATCGAATTCTAGGTTTCCTTCCTTGCCAAATGAAGCGGGAAATCCATTTGTCCCATTCCCTGAATTGATTATCATCCACCTCCACTGGTAAAGTACGGAAAAGATATAATAACCGAGGAAGAATATTCATTTTTATAGTATTTATCCTTGAATTTAAACTTAAAAAGGGGATAAGATTCCATCTATGCATATCTGCTTTTATCTCTGAGATTAATGGCCCATAATTTACCTGTGACAGTGTTGAAAGATCCTTCGGCAGGGTTATTCCTAAATATTTTAATGATTTAGCTTCCCACTTAAGATCGTATGTATCCTGCAATTTTTTGGATGGTGTATAATTTAGGGACATAACCTGCGTTTTCTTTACATTTATTTTATAACCTGATATTTTCCCAAAGTCATCCAACAGTGTAAACAATCCTATAAATGATTTTTCTGGTTCACTCAGATAGACCAAAACATCATCTGCGAATAACACCACTTTCTGTTCAATCCCTGCCACCTTGATTAGAGTAATTTTTTAATGTTTTGTGCTGTACTGCTGCCGCAAAAGAACAAATTTCATGACATACAGTATGACAATAAGACATAGAAACAGAATTAGTCTGTTTGGCCCATCGTGTCTGCTCCATCATTCCATTGTTGCTGATTGATCATCCTTCACATTCCTATTCTTCTGCTTTCTCCCCATAATTTTTGGCTTCCTTATTAATGAACAACCTTTCAACCTCCATTTTAAATACGCCCATTGACTTGGCCTCCACAGCTGTCTATGGTAATGAATTCCACAGATTCACCAGCCTTTGGCTAACAAAATTCCTCCTCATCTCTGTTCTAAAGGGCAACTTTATATACTGAAGATATGCCCTCCAGTGCTATACTTCCCCACTTTAGAAAACATCCTCTTCACATCCAATCAATCTTGGCCTTTCGATAATTGATAGGTTTTAGAAAGATTGATATATCATCGATAATAAAGCTGATTTTGATTCTGCTCACAGATTTATTGTAGCAGTTCACTCAGCCTTGGTTTTGAAATTGTATTAAGATCAGTTCAGTATTTTTTTAAGCATTAAAGAATTTTCACAAAGTAAGTAAGATGGACCCTGAAACCTGTGGTAGAAGGGTTGGTAACCAGGCAAGGTCCATCACCTTGTTGTGGTGGAGAGGCTTGTGAGTTCCTGAGATCCCTCATGTGGTGCCATCTGGAACTCAACTCCTGATCGGGTCAGCCATGGCAATAGGGTCAAGGTGGAGGTTCCGGTCAAAGAGCGATCCAACCAAGACCTCAGCGGTGGAGCTGATGGAAGCTGATACATCACAACTATGGTGAAGGGTCCCCAGTCATCATGCACTCATGGCACTGCACCCTGACCCCAACCTGTCAATGACTGTGTGTATCAGGCCTGTTAAACAATTTCATGCACAGACATTCTCCATTAAGGGGTGTACACCTCCCTAGCCTTTTAAGGTGTTTGGCAGAAGTATGGGAATAGATGGTGTGGGTGTGATGATTATTTTACTTTGTGCTCGAGTTTGGAATGTTTTGTGTGAAGAGATTTTGGGGAAGTGCAGGCAACTGGAACTAAATGGTTTGTTCTTTCTAAGAGCCAGCACAGGCAATGCCTTTTTTCTGTGCTGTTGTATCACTCACTGATGCAGTGAAAGTCAGAATCTGATTTAATATCATTGGCCTATGTCCTGAAATAGGTTGTTTTGTGGCAGCAGTACATTACAATACATAATAAAAAAAATCTATAAATTACAATAATAAATATAAATGCAAAAAGAGAGCAAAATAAGAGTGTGATGTTCATGGGTTCATTGTCCATTCCGAAATCTGATGGCAGAGGGGAAGAAGCTGTTCCTGAAATATTGAATGTGTGTCTTCAGGCTGTTGTACCTCCTCCCTGATGGTAGCAATAGGTGATGGGGGCCCATAATAATGGATGCCTCTTTTTAGAGGCATCACCTTCTGAAGATGTACTGTATGCTGGGGAGGCTAGTGTCCATGATGGAACTGGCTGATTTTATAACTTTCTGCCTGTTTATAACTCTGGGTATTTAAGGTTACTCCCTGTGCTATTCTTTCAGAGTGGCTGGATTTATGAACTCTTCTCGGTGATGGTTCATTCGGGCAGTGCTGCAGGTGGACATTACTACGCCTGTATTAAATCATTCAGTGACGGGCAATGGTACAGTTTCAACGATCAGCATGTGAGCAGGGTAAGCAAGCATAGTATGCCATATACACAGGAATGCAGCAAAACTCCGTCTGATTTACAAACGCCCTACTTATAAAACCACTGTCATTCCTGTTCTCTCCGAATTATAATCTAACCGCTGCTTCCCCACCCTCTCTGTATGCTGCTTGTTAGCTATCAACCATATCCGTCGGTCTGGACTCACTCCCTTTCTTTGTAATCTCCTCACCAAGATGTGAGTACTTTTCCATTTCTGGCACATCAGATAGTCCTGGTTTTGACAGCTTTGCCACCGATGGAACTGCTTGTAGCTGCCCTTGTCCTAGGCTCTGAAATTCCCTTACTAAACCTTCCTCCTTTTCCAGTGGAGCTTTTGACTGCGATGTACTCTAATGCAGCTACGTGACAGATTCTGTTTTGAATTTTACCCCAGTGAAGCACCTTAGAGCATTGTGCTGTATTAAAAGTCCTGGTGCCAGTGTTGTTGATTAAGATGATAGCTGCTTCTTTAAAAGCGAACCTCGTCAAAGCTTCTGTAGAGAATCAAGATGCTGAGAAGGCTGGCATTTATTGCCCATCCATAGTAGTTCATGAGGTGGTGGCATTAAGACATTGATTCGAGACTTTTGATGATGATGCTTGTTGGATCCTGATGTTTTTAATCCAAGATTCTGTCAGAAGTCAGGGAAGAAGCTCAAAACTTGTTGCTGCGCTATCATTTCGAACAAAGAGAAATTGAAATGAACAGTGATAGAGGTCTATTCGTGAAGGGAGAAGCAAAAAAACTAAGATGGTGCTGCCTTATGGTTAGCTATTGTTATACCCAGCGATAAGGTAAATTTCATTCACATTCAACCATTGAGATAGCTCTTATTCAAGTCATGCAACACCAAGAGAAGCTTCCAGAATCATAGCAATGTAGCCTCTGGGGACACAATGAACAACTGCATATACATACTATGACTAGGAGGAAGCATACTATACAGTTACTTTTATGTAAGTAATTATATAACCTACAAGCAGACAATTAATCATTAAACTGCAATGAAAATAACAAGTAGTCTAAGAATTTAACAGTCGGATCTAATCTGCTCCTACAGTGCTTGAGAGTGTTGGATGCTGATGGTTGTGGGTTTGGGAGTCATTGGGATATCCTAGGGTAAGTGTCTGCAGTACATTCAGTAGGTGGTGCACACTGTGCCAGGGTTGGAAGGGAACAAACTCTGAGGTTGTTAGCTGGTACCAAATATATTTGCTTCTTACCTTGGTGTTTAGAATTCATTCTACAAAAGAAAACAGTGAAATACAGGAAAATATTGCTGTGTTTGTGAATATCTAGATGGGGCCATTTTAAGAGAAATATAAGAAATGGGTCGCCTCGGTAGACTGGAGGTTAGTGTGACGCTATTATAGCTCAGGGCGTTGGAGTTCTAGTTCAATTCTGGCGTCCTCTGTAAGGAGTTTGTACGTCCTCCCCAGTATGCATGGGTTTACTCTCGATGATCTGGTTCCATCACACATTACAAAGATCTATCAAATAGTAGGTTCATTGGTCATTGTAAATTGTCCTGTGATTAGGCTAGGGTTAAATCGGTGGGTTGCTGGGCCAAAAGAACCTTTAAATTAATGTATCTCTAAATTAATAAAATTAAAATTGAACTTAGTACCTTGTCCATGTTCTGACATTCATTAAGGTCATGGTTAATTGTTTACCATAATGTCATTTTCTTGAACTAACCCTTCAATATTTTACGCTCTATCACAGTGTAACTGGACTTCACCTGGTGGAGTTATAGTTGTTAAAATAAGTTAATAATTGCATGTAACTATTTCATCAAAGATTTCTTAAAAATGTTTTAAAATTGTTCAATTAAAGCAGTTTCCAGAAGCAAGTGGTAACATTGAATACATAGATTTCAGGGTTACTTCAATTGGATGTAATTATATATCTTTTTTCCTTTTTAGATCACTCAGGATGATATCAGGAAAACGTATGGTGGCTCTGCAGTGACCAGAGGTTACTACTCAAGCGCCCTTGCTAGGTGACTACTTGGCACTCACTAATATTATTTACTGTGTATCCTTGGTTATAGCTTTCAACAGCAGAAGGATCAGTAGAAATGTCTGAACACCATTTCAACAGTCAGAGTAAATTTGTATTCATATACAACACTGAGATTATTTTTTCTTGTGGGATTTCACAGTAGAACTACACACCAACAACAACTGGCAAACAACCAATGTGCAAAAGGAGATGAATTGCACAAATACAAAAAAAATACTGCAAACATGAGTTGTAGAGTCCTTGGAAGTGTATCCATAGGTTGTGGAATCCGTTTAGAGTTGAGGTTTTCTCTTCCTCTCTTTGTAATGTAGATCCAAGTATTTAATAAAATCAGGTATGTTAGTGTTCAGCATGTGTTCATCTAAGCACTCTAATACAGAACTGGAAGAGCACCACACTGCCTGTAAACTGAGATGCTAAGGGGTCCTGCCTGCCCCCCATTTGGATGTAAAAGGTACGACAGTGCTTTTGAAGAACAAAGAGGTTTTCCATTCCCCAGTTAATTTTTAAGCGGCAGACCACAGAACCAAAAGAATTTTTCCTACAAGAGATTCTGCAGATGCTGGAAACCCAGAGCAACACACACACAAAATGCTGGAGGAACTCAGCGGGTCAGGCAGAACCTATGGAGGGGAATAAAACTGTCGATGTTTCGGGCTGAGTCTTCAGAACTTCAGGAGATGAAGTGTCTTGGCCCAAAATGTGAACTGTTTATTCATTTCCATAGATGCTGCCTGACCTGTTGAGTTCCTCTGGCATTTTGTTTATTTTTCCTGTTTTTTTTTGTTTGTAGCTCATTTCTGTGCTCAGATTAATTGCCACTTGCCTTCAGTGGGACATGGATGTACAGGTGAATTGATATACGGCAAATGAAAGTTAGTTTGGAAGTGGTTATATTTGGCTGTCACAGTGGGTAGCAGTTAGCATGACAATATTGCAGCTCAGGGCATCTGAGTTCTGGGTTCAAATCCCACCACTGCCGGGAACGAGTTTGCGTCCGTGAACTGCGAGCGTTTCTTCCCACAGTTCAAAGACATAATGGTTAGTAGGTTAATTGGTCATTGGAAATTGTCCTGTGATTGGGTTAGTGTTAAATAGGTGTGTTCCTGGCCAATGTGGCTCGTTGGGCCGCACTGTAACTCTAAATAAACAAAAAATAAGTTGATGGAAGGTACAGGTTTAAAGGGAGTGTTGGGAAAGTTTCGAGATGCGAAGTGAGTGTTGAGAGAGTCCGGGGGATGCCAAGGGAGTGCCGGCAGAGTCCAGGGGATGCCAAGGGAGTGTCGGGAAAGTCCAGGGGATGCCAAGGGAGCAAGGGAGTGCCGGGAGGGTCCGGGGGATGCCGAGGGAGTGCCGGGAGGGTCCGAGGGATGCCAAGGGAGTGCCGGGAGGGTCCGGGGGATGCCAGGGGAGTGCCGGGAGGGTCCGGGGGATGCCAAGGGAGCGCCGGGAGGGTCCGAGGGATGCCAAGGGAGTGCCAGGAGGGTCCGAGGGATGCCAAGGGAGTGCCGGGAGGGTCCGGGGGATGCCAAGGGAGTGCCGGGAGGGTCCGGGGGATGCCAAGGGAGCGCCGGGAGGGTCCGAGGGATGCCAAGGGAGCAAGGGAGTGCCGGGAGGGTCCGGGGGATGCCAAGGGAGTGCCGGGAGGGTCCGGGGGATGCCAAGGGAGCAAGGGAGGGTCCGAGGGATGCCAAGGGAGCAAGGGAGTGCCGGGAGGGTCCGGGGGATGCCGAGGGAGTGCCGGGAGGGTCCGAGGGATGCCAAGGGAGCAAAGGTGTGCCGGGAAGGTCCAGGGGATGCCAAAGGAGCGCTGGGAGCGTCCGGGGGATGCCAAGGGAGCGCCGGGAGCGTCCAGGGGATGCCAAGGGAGCACCAGGAGGGTTCGGGGGGGATGCCAAGGGAGTGCTAGTAGAGTCCGGGGGATGCCAAGGGAGTGCCGGGAGGGTCCAGGGGATGCCAAGGGAGCGCCGGGAGGGTCCGGGGGATTCCAAGGGAGCGCCGGGAGGGTCCGGGGGATGCCAAAGCAGTGCCAGTAGAGTCCAGGGGATGCCAAGGGAGTGCCGGGAGGGTCCAGGGGATGCCAAGGGAGTGCTGGGAGGGTCCGGGGGATGCCAAGGGAGTGCCGGGAGGGTCCAGGGGATGCCAAGGGAGTGCTGGGAGGGTCCGGGGGATGCCAAGGCAGCGCCGGGAGGGTCTGGGGGATGCCAAGGGAGCGCTGGGAGGGTCCAGGGGATGCCAAGGGAGTGCCATTAGAGTCCGGGTGATGCCAAGGGAGTGCCAGTAGAGTCCGGGGGATGCCAAGGGAGCAAGGGAGTAGTGGGAGGGTCCAGGGATGCCAAGGGAGTGCCGGGAGGGTCCAGGGGATGCCAAGGGAGCAAGGGAGTAGTGGGAGGGTCTGGGGGATGCCAAGGGAGTGCCAGTAGAGTCCGGGGGATGCCAAGGGAGCGCTGGGAGTGTCCGGGGGATGCTAAGGGAGCACCGGAAGGGTCCGGGGGATGCCAAGGGAGTGCCCAGGGGATGCCAAGGGAGCAAGGGTGTGCCGGGAAGGTCCAGGGGATGCCAAAGGAGCGCTGGGAGCGTCCGAGGGATGCCAAGGGAGTGCCGGGAGCGTCCAGGGGATGCCAAGGGAGCACCAGGAGGGTTCGGGGGGATGCCAAGGGAGTGCTAGTAGAGTCCGGGGGATGCCAAGGGAGTGCCGGGAGGGTCCAGGGGATGCCAAGGGAGTGCCGGGAGGGTCCAGGGGATGCCAAGGGAGTGCTGGGAGGGTCCGGGGGATGCCAAGGGAGTGCCGGGAGGGTCCAGGGGATGCCAAGGGAGTGCTGGGAGGGTCCGGGGGATGCCAAGGCAGCGCCGGGAGGGTCTGGGGGATGCCAAGGGAGCGCTGGGAGGGTCCAGGGGATGCCAAGGGAGTGCCAGTAGAGTCCGGGGGATGCCAAGGGAGCGCCGGGAGGGTCCGGAGGATGCCAAAGGAGCAAGGGAGTAGTGGGAGGGTCCAGGGATGCCAAGGGAGTGCCGGGAGGGTCCGGGGGATGCCAAGGGAGCAAGGGAGTAGTGGGAGGGTCTGGGGGATGCCAAGGGAGTGCCAGTAGAGTCCGGGGGATGCCAAGGGAGCGCTGGGAGTGTCCGGGGGATGCTAAGGGAGCACCGGAAGGGTCCGGGGGATGCCAAGGGAGTGCCCAGGGGATGTCAAGGGAGCGCCCAGGGGATGTCAAGGGAGCAAGGGTGTGCCGGGAAGGTCCAGGGGATGCCAAAGGAGCGCTGGGAGCGTCCGGGGGATGCCAGGGGAGCGCCGGGAGCGTCCAGGGGATGCCAAGGGAGCACCAGGAGGGTTCGGGGGGATGCCAAGGGAGTGCTAGTAGAGTCCGGGGGATGCCAAGGGAGTGCCGGGAGGGTCCAGGGGATGCCAAAGGAGCGCCGGGAGGGTCCGGGGGATTCCAAGGGAGCGCCGGGAGGGTCCGGGGGATGCCAAAGGAGTGCCAGTAGAGTCCGGGGGATGCCAAGGGAGTGCCGGGAGGGTCCAGGGGATGCCAAGGGAGTGCCGGGAGGGTCCGGGGGATGCCAAGGGAGTGCCGGGAGGGTCCGGGGGATGCCAAGGGAGTGCCGGGAGGGTCCGGGGGATGCCAAGGCAGCGCCGGGAGGGTCCGGGGGATGCCAAGGCAGCGCCGGGAGGGTCCGGGGGATGCCAAGGGAGCACTGGGAGGGTCCAGGGGATGCCAAGGGAGTGCCATTAGAGTCCGGGTGATGCCAAGGGAGTGCCAGTAGAGTCCGGGGGATGCCAAGGGAGCGCCGGGAGGGTCCGGAGGATGCCAAAGGAGCAAGGGAGTAGTGGGAGGGTCTAGGGATGCCAAGGGAGTGCCGGGAGGGTCCGGGGGATGCCAAGGGAGCAAGGGAGTAGTGGGAGGGTCTGGGGGATGCCAAGGGAGTGCCAGTAGAGTCCGGGGGATGCCAAGGGAGCGCTGGGAGTGTCCGGGGGATGCTAAGGGAGCACCGGAAGGGTCCGGGGGATGCCAAGGGAGTGCCCAGGGGATGCCAAGGGAGCAAGGGTGTGCCGGGAAGGTCCAGGGGATGCCAAAGGAGTGCCGGGAGCGTCCGGGGGATGCCAAGGGAGCGCCGGGAGCGTCCAGGGGATGCCAAGGGAGCGCCGGGAGGGTCCGGGGGTTTCCAAGGGAGCGCCGGGAGGATCCGGGGGATGCCAAAGGAGTGCCAGTAGAGTCCGGGGGATGCCAAGGGAGTGCCGGGAGGGTCCGGGGGATGCCAAGGGAGCGCCGGGAGGGTCTTGGGGATGCCAAGGGAGCGCTGGGAGGGTCCGGGGGATGCCAAGGGAGTGCCATTAGAGTCCGGGTGATGCCAAGGGAGTGCCAGTAGAGTCCGGGGGATGCCAAGGGAGCACCGGGAGGGTCCGGAGGATGCCAAAGGAGCAAGGGAGTAGTGGGAGGGTCCAGGGATGCCAAGGGAGTGCCAGTAGAATCCGGGGGATGCCAAGGAAGTGCGGGGAGGGTCTGGGAGAAGCAAAGGCACACAGATTTGGAGGTAGGGTGCTATTTTAATCTGTTAATGAATATCATCCTTTTTGAATCAAAAGATGGAATGCAAAATGAAGGAGGTGAAGCTGGGAATTTACACAACCTGTTCATGTAATGTTCTCGATATTTATTGCTTAGTTATTTAATATTATTATTTCTTCTTTCTTTTTGTATTTGCACATTTTTGTCTTTTGCACACCGGTTGTACACCCAGTGGGCGCGGCCTTTCATTGATTCTATTATGGTGATGGGATTTATTGAGAGTGCCCACTAGAAAATGCGTGTCATGGTTGTAAATGGTGATGATGTATGTACTTTGATTATGAATTTACTTTGAACTTTGGGGAAATAAAAATAACAATGTGTTGTTTCTGGTGGTATGAATGGGGATAATCAGTCCATGGGGAGTTCATACCCAACCCTCCACCTTTCACAGCTGGGTTTGGGACTGTCCATGGGGAGTTTATACCCGTTCCTCCTCCTTTCACAGCCGGGTTTGGGACTGTCCATGGGGAGTTCATACCCAACCCTCTTCCTTTCACAGCCGGGTTTGGGACTGTCCATGGGGAGTTCATACCCAAACCTCCCCTTTTCAGGGGTGGGTTTGGGACTGTCCAGGGTGGAGTTCAATTAATTTAGTAATTTCTTTTTTTGTTTTCACATGTACGGAAATACAGTGGAGAAATGTTATGTGCTATTCTGGCAAATCATTCCAAACATGGTTGCAGTGAAGTCATCCAAAGGGGAAGCTATAACGGAAGCACATTATAGTGCTATATTTACAGAGAAATGCATTGCAAGTTGACAGTAAGGTATAAGGGCAGTGATGAAAGATGGAGTGCATTCTTTACTCAACACTCAAATATTCTGACCAATGAAGGAAAGGGTGCCATACACCTGATTTATTGATTTAGTGATGCAGTGCAGTGTAGGCTTTTCTGGCTAAAGCCTCAGCTGCCCCAGCAACCCCACAACCCCAATTAAATCGAACTTGATCACAGGACAGTTTACAATGACCAATTAACCTACCCAGTATGTCCTTGGATTGTGGGAGGAAAGTGAAGCATCCAGGGAGAATCCACATATTCCATGGGGAGGACGTTCAGAGAATCCTTATAGAACGATGGTGGAATTGAACAGCAAACTCCTGAACACCTGAGCTGTTGTAGCGTCGCGCTAACCCCACCTTATCTACTCGTGTGGCCAGCTGACGTCTATGCTTCCTCCAATCAAACACGGTTTGATTCCAGAGCTGTTACCCTGCCCTTCCAAGTTCAAAGTAAATTTATTATCAAAGTACGGATATGTTACCATATACTACATTCAGGTTTATCTTCATGCAGGCATTTGCAGATTAAAAAAAAGAAATATTTTAAGGTGACTGGAGGAAAGTATTGAGATGTCAGGGGTAGTTTTTTTTACACGGGAATAGTGGGCGTGTGAAACTCTAGCAAAGGTGATGGTAGAGGCAGGTACATTTAAGGGCATTTGAGAGATTTTTAGATAGACACATGGATGATAAGAAAATGGAGGGTTATATAGGAGGGAACTGTGATTGATCTTAGAGTAGGTTAAAAAACTCAGCACAATATAATGGGCTGAAAGGCCTGTGCTGGGCTGTTCTCTATTTCTAGCGGCCCTCTATCCACTCTCATCTCTGTTTTATTGTTTGCATACTTAAAAAGCTTTTAATATCCACTTTATATTGTTTGCTAGCTTGTTTCATATTTCCTCTTTTCTCCCCCGAATGATCCTTTTTGGTGCATCCTGTAGGTGTTTAAAAGCTTCCCAATCCTCAATTTTCCCGTTAATTTTTGATTTGTATGCCCTCTCCTTTGCTCTTACATTAGCTTTGAATTGCCTTGTCAGCCATGGTGGTACTACTTGGCTACGCGTATTTCTTCATTTTTTGAGTGCATCTATCCTGCACATTCCTTAATTTTCCCAGAAATGCACGCCAGTGCTGCTCTTTATACTTTAATACTTTATACTTTATTGTCGCCAAACAATTGATACTAGAACGTACAATCATCACAGCGATATTTGATTCTGCGCTTTCTGCTCCCTGGATTACAAATATTAAATATTAAAAATAGTAAATATTAGTAAATATTAAAAATTTAAATTATAAATCATAAATAGAAAATAGAAGAATGGAAAGTAAGGCAGTGCAAAAAAACCGAAAGGCAGGTCCGGATATTTGGAGGGTACGGCCCAGATCCGGGTCAGCATCCGTTCAGCAGTCTTAACACAGTTGGAAAGAAGCTGTTCCAAATCTGGCCGTACGAGTGTTCAAGCTCTTGAGTCTTCTCCTGGAGGGAAGAGGGACAAAAAGTGTGTTGGCTGGGTGGGTAGTGTCCTTGATTATCCTGGCAGCACTGCTCCGACAGTGTGCGGTGTAAAGTGAATCCACAGACGGAAGATTGGTTTGTGTGATGTGCTGCGCCGTGTTCACGATCTTCTGCAGCTTCTTTCGGTCTTGGACAGGACAACTTCCATATCAGGTTGTGATGCACCCTAGAAGAATGCTTTCTACGGTGCATCTATAAAAATTAGTGAGGGTTTTAGGGGACAGGCCAATTTCTTTAGTTTTCTCAGGAAGTAAAGGTGCTGGTGGGCCTTGGCAGTGAACTCTGCTTGGTTGGACCAAGTCAGGTCATTTGTGATGTTGACCCTGAGGAACTTAAAGCTTTTGACCTGTTCCACTTGCGCACCACCGATGTAAATTGGGTCATGCGGTCCGCTACTCCTTCTGAAGTCAACAACCAATTCCTTCGTCTTGCTGACGTTGAGGGTTAGGTTATTGTCTTCGCACCATGCCACCAGGTTCTTAATTTCCTCTCTGTACTCAAACTCATCTTTACCCGAGATGCAGCCTACAATTGTTGTGTCATCAGCAAACTTATATATTGAGTTTGATGGAAACTTGGCTACACAATCATGGGTGTACAATGAGTACAGCAGGGGGCTGAGTACACAGCCTTGTGGGGCACCAGTGCTCAGAGTGATTGTAGAGGAGAGCTTGTCCCCTATTTTTACAGCCTGGGTCCTGTCTGTGAGGAAGTTGAAGATCCAGCTGCAGATCTGAGTGCTAAGGCCCAGGTTCTGGAGCTTAGGAATCAGTTTATTTGGAATGATTGTATTAAAGGCAGAGCTGTAGTCAATGAAAAGGAGCCTTGCGTATGCGTCTTTATTCTCCAGGTGTTCTAAGGAGGAATGTAGGGCTCTGCTGTGATCCCTGCCAGCAATTCCTTCCAATTTACTTTGGCCATCTCCTCTCTCATACTACAATCATTTCCTGTACTCCACTGAAGTACTGCTTCATTAGACTTTACTTTCTCCCTTTCACATTTCAAGTTGAACTCAATCATATTGTGATCACTGCCTCCTAAGATTTCTTTTACCTTAAGCTCCCAAATCACCTTCGGTTCACTACATAACACCCAATCCAGAATAGTTGATCCCCTAGCAATCTCAACGAAAAACTGCTCTGAAAAGCCATCTCATAGGCATTCAACAAACTTGCTCTCTTGAGATCCATTTCCAACCTGATTTTCCCAGTTGACCTGTATGTTGAAATCTCCCATGACTATCATAACATTGCCCTTCTGACACACCTTTTCTATTTCCTGTTGTGATCTATGGTCCACAACCAGCTACAGTTGGGAGGTCTGTATGTAACTGCCATCAGGGTTCTTTTACCTTTGCAGTTTCTTAACTCAACCCACAAGGATTCAACATCTTCTGATCCTATGTCACATCTTTCTACTGATTTGATGCCATTCTTTACCAGCAGAGCCACACCACCCCCTCTGCCTACCTTCCTATCCCTCCAATACAATATGTAACCTTGGATATTCAGCTCCCAACAATAACCATCCTTCAGCCACGATTCAGTGATGGCCACAATTTTATACCTGACAATCTCTTGTAGTGCAACAAGATCATCCACCTTACTTCTTATACTCCATGCGTTGAGATATAACACTCAATTAAACGGAGTTCCTTAATTTTTTTTTAAGGCCAGAATATCTAACTCTACTTTAGTGATTTCTATCACTTTCTAAGTATTTGAGGTAGATTCTCTGATTTCACTAATATTGGAAAGTGGGCACCTTGGTAGCGTGGTAGTTAGCATGATGCTATTACAACTTGAGTGCCAGAGTTCAGAGTTCAATTCTGGCGTCCTTTGTCAGCAAGTTTGTATGTCCTTCCCATATGCGCGTGGATTTTCTCTGGGTGCCCCAGTTTCTTTCCACAGTCCAAAGATGTACCAGTTAGTAGGTTAATTGGTCATTGTAAATTGTCCTGTGACTATGCTGGGATTAATCAGTGGGTTGCTGAGCTGTGCAGCTTGTTGGGCTAGTAGGGCTTGTTCCCCACTCTATCTCTAAATAAAATAAAATAAAAACCCCTGTTCAGTTTGAATCACTAAAACCTTGCCACACTGTGAAGATATGAGCAGCTGCAGTAATATAGTTGTGTTAATGGCATCATTCATTTGTGGAGAAAACAAGTGTTACTGCACTGTACAATGTGTGCCTACGTTTTCCTATTTATTGTGGTATTCCGCTGTGGCAGTTGTAAGGAATTCAGTAAGAGCCAGAGCAAGTGTGCATTTGCTATGTGTATGAATATTTCATAGGGGATCAGGTTCGAAGTTATCTGCTATCTAATATAGCAAGTTCTGAGCTGAGAATAGTGTTGCTAACAGCTGAACTTTCTCTCTCACCAGCTCGACCAATGCGTACATGTTAATTTACAGACAAAAGGAGTCCACAAGGAATGCAAGTGAGTGAATTTACTTTACCACATTTACCAAAAAGTTTCAACACAACACAGCATTACTCCTCTTGCTGTTTGCTGCAGGAATATTCTTTAATATTTTTCCCTTTTACTGCACAAGTTTAACCTTTGCCCACTTTTGTGTTGCCCATGATTCCTTGCCTTCTTCATTCAGTCATTTGTCAACTTCTAAAAATGGAGATATGAACCAGGATACTCTGGACTTATGGCTGAAATGGACAGAGATTTGATTGAATTGTGCAGTGAAAGGGTATCTTTCAGTTAGTATTGAATGTAATTCAGCCTTTCTGATATTAAGTCTTAAGAAGAAGGAGGTTTATTATCACTGTCATATTGTAGAGAAATTTGTTTTATGGTAGCAGTACAGTTCAATATATATACAAATTACTATAAGCATTTAAAAGTAGTGTGCGAAATCAAAAAGTGAGGTCATGTTCCTAGTCCGTTCAGAAATCTGATGAACCCAGGCAACCATCTTGGGTGGAGCAGGAGATTTCTTGGATCAATATTGCCATGCACCAACAGGAAAACATCTGGTCACTGATGTTGCTTTGTGAGTTTGTTGTTTGCACATTGGGTACTGTACTTCCTGTTTTACAAGTCTCTGGGCTTTAAAAAGGGTCTTACAAGGCTGTGAAGTTTATTGGCACTTTAATGTTTTGCAGAGTGATCGTTTCCTCGGCAATGCTTGTGCATCTGTGGCCACATAAAGTCATGCCTCGCCATAAAGCTGTTGGTCACCGAGATACACATTTAATGTGATGCATTTGTCCCAACCTCAGATGCTCTTCTGTTAAACTCTCTGTCTATTCCTTAAAGCTGCTGCAAAACAACAAATTTCAAGACGTATGTCAGTGATAATAAGCTTGATTCTGATTACAGACCAATTCCATAAATTTCAAGGTTAAGACCATAAAGACCAACGTTGAAATGTCCTTTCTCTACACCGTAGATGTGACTCTGGAGTTTGTCAATTTCTAGTATTTTGAGAGTTTTTTTCCCTTAAGGATTTCTAACACGTGAATCTTCTCTGATATTTCCCTCCAAAGTAAATCTTTCCAAGAAATTCTGCTCTTCACGTTGTTGGGTGTGTATTTTGTTGTCCTTGGCATTTTCTGGGCATGGCCATTGTAAAATGGCTGTTTAGACCAATACAGTGACTGTTCCAAACATTTAAGCTAACAAAATATATATATGGCCTACCCACAGATTACCAAACAAATTTGTCACCATGCCAGAGGAGGTCACGATAGACATGTGCCCAAAAACACTTCCAAGGTTCAGTGCGGTCCCTTTATCAGCAACTAGTGTTTGCTTTATCCATCCAAGGGTCCATCCGCTCACTTCCTGCTTTTCCACACTCCTGTAATTTTAGTGAGTAACGCCTTAAAAACTTTAATTACTGTTGCATGATGGCCCATAATGCAAGCTCGCAAGAAGAACATCTTGAATGTTTAGCTATTTTTCCTGTGTGAGTACAGAGCATAACTTTCCTTCTTTGGTAGAGTTCTTGGAAGTGCATGACTTTCCAAAGCACATTGAACATCTGGTCCAGAAGGAGAAAGAATCAGAAGAACAAGAAAAAAGGCAGAAGGAAATTGAACGCAACACTTGCAAGGTATTATACTTAGTCACGCTTTAACATCTTTATTTTGGAGATAGTTTTTGTTTTCGATAAACTACGTGGATGGGAGAGATATGAAGGGCTATGGTTGTCATGTGGGTTGATGGGAGAGGAAGAATAATAGTTTGTTGTGGACTAGATGGGCCAAAGGGCCTGTTTCTGTGCTGTAGTGCTCTGACTATTATAAAGACAGCAGCTTTTTGCTAAATATAAAAGGAAGAACAGAACCCTTGTAACAGTTCCTGGGTTCTGTTGGTGTATTTCAAGCTCTGAGACCCAAGTTAAATATAGCGATGAGCTTAATGTGGTGAAAATCAGCACATATGAGGGAGAAACAGGCAGCTGTGGGATGAGAGAGGAGAACTGGTGTACAGATGAGAACTTGGCAAGGTTTATAGGGTGGGTGAGTTTTGACATTGGTAGCACCACCCATGGCAAAAAAAAATCCCATTCCAGATGCACCTTCTTTCTGAAAGATTAGTATTATGTCATTTGTACATTAAAACATGCAGTGAAATGAGATTTTTGCATCAACAAGCATGTGATGGGAGTAGACCGGAAGTATCACCACACTTCTGGTGTCAACACAACTTGCCCACAACTAGCTAGTTATAACCTGAACATCTTTGAACTGAGAGAGGAGATTTAAATCGGTCACAGGGAGAATGTACAAACGTCTTACAGACAGCAGCAGGAAACAACACTCTTTCAACCCAACAAACCCTCGCTACCCAGTTAAATCCATGTGACAAATTTTCCATAAGTCTTTGGTGTATATTAATGGGAGAATGTACAAATTCATTATAGAGAGCAGTGGGAATTGAACCTCAGGCTGTAGCAGTGCTTAGCTAACCATTACGCAACCATGGCATCCTAAGGTTTTGAGAATCTTAGCTCGGCATTGTCCGAATAAAAATACATTCACTTGTTGGGAGGCAAACCTGTTGCCATGCAGTATTTCTTTAAAAAAATAAATAAATAAAAATAAAGAACAACTTTCATCAATTGTCTTAATGGCTTGTGTAATTCTTCTGCCACAGATTAAGCTATTTTGCATGCACCCCGTGCGGCAGGTAATGATGGAGAACAAACTGGAGGTCCACAAAGACAAATCGTTACGGGAGGCTGTGGAGATTGCATGCAAGGTATGAACACACGGAAAGAGCTTAATTTAAGTACTCTTCCATCAGAGAGTGGCTGTCTTCCTTTCAAAGCAGAATAACCAAAATCTATTTTCATTTACAGAAAATTGCTTGATTTTCTTGTACCTGAAACACAGCTGGCATGTTTGTGGAGAATGCATAAGACACAGGAGTGAATTAGGCCATTCGGTCCATTAAATCTTCTCTGCCAACTTATTATCCCTCTCAACTCCATTCTCCTGCCTTCTCCCCGTAACCTTTGATGCCCTAATGAATCAAGAACCTATCAAACCCTGCTTTAAATATACCCAATAACTTAGCCTCCTCGGCCATCTACAGATTCACCACCCTCTGGCAAAAAAATTTCCTCCTCACCTCTGTTATAATTGGATGAACCTCTATTCTGAGGTCCTAGACTCCCTCACTATAGGAAACATTCACTTTCTCTCAGTTAGTCAATATTCAGTAGGTTTTAATACTCCTTCGCCTGCCAAACATACTTCTAAACTCCAATGAGTTCATACTCTGGAGTTTATGCCACAGTTAAAAATGCTTTACCAGTAAATGATAACTTTTATCTCTCTGCCTTTTTTTTTGAAGCTTATGGGCCTAAAAGATGTACTTCCGTTGGATTGCTGCCGGCTGGTCAAGTACGATGAGTTCCATGATTACTTGGAGCGTTCATACGAGGGTGAGGAGGATACTCCTATGGGCCTACTCCTGGGCGGAGTCAAGTCCTCTTATATGTTTGACTTGCTGCTGGAAACGAAGCAACCTGATCAGATTTTCCAACCGTACAAGTCAGGAGGTGAGTTTCTCGTATTGGTGCCAAGAAAGCAATGCAGTTGTTTTAATTTCCAAATGGCTGCATAGAAATAACTTGTATTGAAATTTCATTTTCGTTTTGGAATGCTCTCCTGATAAACTGCTTCAAAAGGTTAGCAGCTGCAGCAATTAAGCACCCCTTCAATCTTGCCTGAATGAGCAGCCTACTTTACGTCTGAAACCTCCTGGTGAAGTTTTGCTGCTTCAATTGTAGAAGCCGGTTTTCAAAATCCTTTCATCTCGTGGAGCAATAATCATCACCCCATAGTCCAGAATCAGGTTTATCGTCATGAACTTGTAGGACGACAAATATGTTGTTTTGCAGCACCCACCTTTTTATTCCGTCATTTTTCCTCCTTCCTTTCCAATCCTGATGAAGAGTCTCAGCCTGAAGCATCAACTATTTATTCATTTCCATAGATGCTGCCTGACCTGCTGAGTTCCTCCAGCATTTGTGTTTGTTGCTCTAGATTTCCAGCAACTGAAGAATCTCTTGTTTATGATGGGTGATTTGTTGTTTTGCAGCATTAGTATAGTACACTGTGCAGTGTACAGTAGAATTTCTATATAAAAATATTGCCCAATAAAAAGGGAATGACGGGGTAATATTTGGAAGTTACCCTCGATGGTAGGGTGGCATGCCCCCTTGATGGAGCTGACTGAGTCTACAGCCCTCTGCAGCTTTTTGCAATACTGTGCATACCAGACAGTGATGCAAGCAGTCAGACTGCTCTCTACAGTACATCTATAGAAATTTTCCAGTGCCTTTGGTGACATAGTTAACCTGCTCAAATGATACTTCTCTTGAGCTATCTCTAATTCTTGCCAAGTATGTTAATCCATTCTGATCATGTCTTTAACCTGGAATATTGACCCTGTTTCTGTTACCACATATGCTGCCTGACTTGCTGAGCACTTGTGGGACTCTGTCTTTGCTTTGTCTTTCCAGTATCTGCAGTATTTTGCCTTGCTCTGTTCAATCTGTGTTCTCTGGTTGCAGACTACTCCTGCCGGTGGGAGTGGTTTCTTATTCTCCCTGCTGCAAAGTTCATTTTGAACACCTAAAAAGAGGGCATCCCAGTGTCTTCAGCTGCTGAAGTCTGTTATCCATAGGGCCATTTCAATAAATCTTCTCCAAAACCATTGAAATTAGGTACCCTGAAAAAGGGTCCATAAACTCAATAATCCCTGTAATAACCTTCTCCACTTCAAAGTCAATTTATGATCAAAATACACCATATATTACCCTGAATTCATTATTCAAGAAAGAAAGAAGCACAAAACTTGTCTCTTCACAATCGTTTTATGAAGCACTAATAAAGCAGAGAGTTGGAAGCAGACAGTAACAGGGAAGGGAAAAAAGAAGTTAAAGATTAACGATGGTGAGCTTGCGTGTTCAGCTCTTTTTATACCCATAGATAAGACACATTCCATTCATATTTGAAGGTAAGAGTAACCAGTTAGGTAGCCCCTATTCAAGTAATACAATACCAGAGAAGCTTCCAGAATAATACAACCCCCCCCTCAACATCCTATCCCCTTTCCCTTTTCTCATCTTATCTCCTTGCCCACCCTTCTGGTGCTCCTCCCCCCTTTTCATTCTTCCATGGCCTTCTATCCTCTTCTATCAGACTCCTCTTTTCCAGCCCTGTATCTCCTTCACCAATCAAATTCCCAGCTCTTTACTTCACCCCTCCCCCTTCAGGTTTCGCATTTCATCTTGTGTTTCTCTCCGCCCCCCCCCCACCTTTTAAATCTACTCCTCAGCCTTTTCTCCAGTCCTGCCGAAGGGCATTGGCCCGAAATGCCTTTTCCATAGATGCTGCCTGGCCTGCTGAGTTTCTCCAGCGTTTTGTGTGTGATGCTTGCATTTCCAGCATCTGTAGGTTTTCTCTTGTTTCTGATTCTATATTTCAATTATCTTATAATTGTGTCCCCTCGTATTAACCATTTCCATTTGATCAAAGCCTCTAATCATTTTGTACACCTCTATTAAGATGCCTCTCATCCTCAGTTGCTTCAAAGAGGAAAAACCTATCTTACTCAGTCTTTCTTCATAATACTTGCCCTCTGAACCAGGCAGCATCCTGGTCAATCTCTGCATACACTCTAAACCAGGGGTCCCCAACCCGGGGTCCACGATCCCCTTGCTGAATGGTATTGATCCATGGCATAAAAAAAGCATTAGGAACCCCTGCTATAAATCTTCCACATCCACTTGTCACCAGGGCAGTATTTGGCACTCTGAAGGACGATGCAAATCCTCAAATTAGCTAAAGCTGGAGTCCATGCTTGATTTATTACAGGGTTTGTTTATCAGCTACCCAGTGTACTTGTGCAATCAGTCTTCACGTGGGCATTGACGTGAGCCAAGATTTCATTCTGCAAGTGACTGAACCCACATCAGGCCAATGTGCTGAGATTGGAATCTCTTTCTGTACACCATGAGAAAATCAGACGGTGACTTTGCTTTGGAAACACGGCTCAGGATGGCATGGCATGTTTCCAGATCACCTGGTTTCAATGTAATTCCATCCACTTAATGCAAATCATTGTGTACGTTCCCGTCAGGAGCCTAGAACCCTGATACAACAAAACTTTAGTGTATCAACATCAACTCTGTGAAGGATTTTGTCAAAGTCTTGCTGCATAAGGTCACATGACAAACATAGGGTTAGGGGAGGAACTCGCCCTGCATCTGAGAGGGGACCACTTTGTTCCCTCCTTATGTCAGATTGAACATGAAGCACATTTGTAATACTCCTTTTGTAAAATGTGATCTGGAGGCATTTCCTTAAGGTTGTCATAGCCGGAGGTGGGGAGGCAGTGGGGATAAGCTCCCACTATCTATTAAATGCTCCTTATGGCATGTGTCTCAAATATCTTCTGAAAGCCAAGTCTAGCTCCTGGCCTTCACCTGTGGCTTAGCTCCTGAGCCCAGCGGAACAGTTTCTACTGACAGGAGAAAAGAGGAAAGGCAGGCTGCTGGCACTTCGGGCAGATGGGGCTTATCAGCCATGGTTGGCAGCTCATCTAGGAGAAAGAAGAATCTGATCTCAAACCTCCACCGACTTGTGGCTATACCCTGTCATGAGGAAAGCTTTGGGAGTAAACCCCAGGGGAAAATCTGGAGCTGGAGGCCCTAAGGCAGTCCTACATTGAGTTCAACGCTGACTGGCAACTCCTGTGATACCGCTGGTGCCAAACTATATTGGTCTCTATTGTTCCTTTGCATTCATCAGCTGCATGGAGAGGGGGAGCCTGCTGCAGGGCAACAGCTTGCTGTCCATATCATACTGACCTGGCTTGGTATGACAGCTAGGACGCGATATCCATGATCGACCACAGAGTACTTATTCACTCCACAGTAGAGCCATTCTTCTATTCCCACTAATTCCAGGACAAATCCAACAAGTCTGAGCCAATGAAGAGATTCTACTTTAGGTCCTCCACCCACCTTCTCCCCAGTCCTATTGAAGTGTCTCGACTCAAAACGTCAACTGTCCGTTTCCCTCTACAAATGGTGCCTGACCCACTGTGTTCCTCCAGTATCCAGTGTGTTGCTGAATTTTCTGTTTGGTAGAATAAGCAACCTCAGAACACATACCAAAGCTAATCTTTAGAAAATTATTGGAGATGTGAGACGGCTGGAATCTGGAGCAACAATCAACCTGCTGAAGAGCTCAGTGGCTCTAACAGCATCTCTGGATGGAAAGGAATTGTTGGAGTTTCGGGTGGGGAAAAAAAAACACCACTGGATCAGTACTGACTTTGGCAACAACTTAAAAAAAAAATGCATGAGATTTTGCAGATGCTGGAAATCCAGAGCAATACACACAAAATGCTAGAGGAACTCAGCAGGTCAGGCAGCATCTCTGGAGGGGAATAAATAGCTGATGATTAAGGCTGAGATCCTGCTCCCCTCCTTTCCAGTCCTGATGAAGGATCTTGGCTTGAAACACCAACTGTTTATTCCCCTTCATAGCTGTTGCCTGACCTGCTGTGTTCCTCCAACATTTTGTGTGTTTCTCTAAAAATAACGTAGTTGCTTTGGCTTTTATTATCAGTTATTGAAGGAAACATAGTGATAACATTGCTCATTCTTTATACTCTTGCACTTTACAATTGAGGATAAGCAGTTCAAGAGCACAGTTTCTTTCAGATATAGTGATGAGCTAACATTCAACTTGCATGATGCTTTAGAGTGCTAACGATTAGGGTTCAATTCCCTCTGCTGCCCGTAAGGAGTTTGTACATTCTCCTTGTGACTGCATGGGTTTCCTCACACATTCCGAAAATGTATGGGTTAGGGATAGTGATTTGTGGACATGCTTTATTGGTGCTAGAAGCATGGTGACACTTCCGGACTGCCCTCAGCACATCGTCAGACTCTGGTCATTGATGCTTATACCGCATTTCACTATGTTTTGATGTACATGTGACAAATAAAGCTAATTTAATGCATCGGCATCGTCCACTGTTTTCCTGCTAAGTTTGTCCACTCTTCTGTTACCGCAGACACAAGAATCACACTGATCATTAGCACCAGACACTGCACAAGGAAACCGGGGTGTGGTTGCAGTAAAGATTATTTTCACACACCAACTCTGAGCTCTGGGTCTTACACTTGTGTTTGAGTAAATGTTTTGAAGTGGAGTTGCCTTATTTCTGCAAGTAAGGGGAGCAAATGTGGGTTGGAATCGCTGTATACAGTCTGGTAAATTTGAGTTGCTGGTGTACCTCGTACTGCTATGTCTCTAGAGCTGAGTGGAGGTTGTGTTGGTGATGCCTAAATAACAGTGGTATCAGTTTGCCCTGAATATCTGCAAGTTAAAAGGAACCATAAGACACTGGAGCAAAATTGGGCCATTCTGTCCATTTAGTCTGCTCCGCCATTCCATTATGGCTGATTTATTATCCCTCTCAACCCCTTTCTCCTGCCTTCTCCCCATAACCTTTGATACCCTGACTTATCAAGAACCTGTCAACATCCACATTAAATATATCTAATGACTTGGCCTCCACAGCCATCCATGGCAAAGATTCACCACCCTCTGGCTAAAGAAATACTTCCTCATCTCTGTTCTAAAGGAATGCCCCTCTATTTTGAGCCTGTACCCCCTGATTCTAGATTCACCTACTATAGGAAACATTCTCTCCATATGCACTCCAGATAGGCCTTTCAATATTCAATAGATTTCAATGATATTTTCTCCCTGCCCGCTATTCTTCTAAGTTCAGAATAAAGCATGTGTGCATATCCGTTGAATGTCTTTGTGTGGTTACGGAATTTACTCATTGCTTAATTGACAATTTAATATAAAAAATTCAGTGCACAAAGAAAAAACTACTCAGGCTCGGGCAATTCCTTGTGTGTACTGACTAAGTGTTACGTGTTTTAGAGGCACTAAATATACATGTTTTAAGTTTGGAAATAGTCATCATAAAATACAGTGGATTCCAGTAAATTGGGACACATCAGGACCAGTACATTTTGATCCAATTAAGCTGCTGCCTCAATTTGTCAAAGTTTCATGGAAATAGTTAAAAACGTGTATTAAAATCAAACTGCTCTATTACTGAGTAACAGATTGTCTATTTAAATGAAATGCGCAGAACAAATTTAGAACAACACCAATACTATAATAGTACTATAAAATTGTATTAGTTCCTAATAGTTATTGACAGAGGAATTCAATCAGAATACACTGCTGTGTTCTATAGATTGACGGTAAATGAACAAAATCAGAGCAGACACCTTGTGCAGATAAAGCCCTGCCTTCATACAATGCTTTAGATTGCTTCCTTCAAATCTTCATTTTTCACTGTAGCATTCAAAATTATTGTCGATATCTTCAAACTCTTTGTAGTCCCTAACTTGCTGAAGTAGTGAAATCGTTTCATTTTCACTCCTGGCATTTTTGGCATCTCCAAGCCTGAATGTTTGAAACCACAGTGAGCAATACAGTTCTGAATTGTCTTACTGCTTATTTCTCACCAACTTCAGTGACAGGAATCACTGCTTTTTGTACACACAGCTGACACTATTTTAAAACTATTCACTCTAAGCACAGTGTAGTGTCTTAACAGCCACACAAGTACACGCAATTGATGGAAGTTAGAAACTGTTTGGCAATAGTCCTTTGCCCAATTAAGCAGCATAGTGTCCCAAATAAATGAAGGGAGTCCTGACTATTTTCTCAATTAGTTTTTATTGTTTAAGAGCCGTATCAAATAAGCAGCTGCCCTGATTAACTGGTGGCCCAATTAACCGGAATCCACTGTATTCCATTTCAGAGGTTTGTTTGTAGCTGAAACAGTGTCAGTAGAGGCCATAAAATGGTGCTTGCAAAGGTCTGCAGCAGAGCAAGCCTGCCACTGCCATTCCTGCTCATCTCATGTTCATCCATTACTTTTTGTTCAGAAGTGATGGTGAAGGTGCACGTGGTTGACCTGAAGACAGAAACGCTGGCTCCGCCCATCAGTGTTCGGGCCTATCTTAACCAAACAGTGGCCGAGTTCAAACAGATCATTTCCCAGGTAGGAGCTGTGGGTCATTAGATTCACGAGTTTGTCTGTGTGCTTGGAGTTGTATTGCATCTGTGGATTGTACAGTGTGTCATCCTCTCAGTAGGTTGAGTATTTGGCTATGAGCAACACTAGCTCAGATACCAGGTTCACATTTGGGTTTATTATCACTTTCAGATGTCAGAAATGTGTTGTTTTGTGGCGGCAGTATAGCGCAAGACATAAACAATTACTATAAATTAATTCTGCTGAACATTGTCGGCATGCTATGTTGGTGCCAGAATATGTGGCGACACTTGCAGCCCCAAGCACGTCCTGGGGTTGTGTTGGTTGTTCATGTAAATGATGCCTTTCAATGTAATGTTTTGATGAAAATGTGATCAATCTGAAGAGTGCAAAAGAGGAATAGTGAGGTATTCATGGCTCATTCAGAAATCTGATGGCAGAGGGGAAGCAGCTGTTCTTAAAATGCCAAGTATGGGTCTTCAGGTTCCCATACCTCCTCTCCAGTGTTCATAATTAGAAGAGACCATGTTCTGAGTGGTGAGGGTCATAGAGTCATAGAACACTGCAGTATAGAAACAGGCCCTTTGGATCATCTAGTCCAGTGGCAAACTATTAAGCTGCCTGGTGCCATTGACCTGTACCCAGACCATAGCTCTCCATACCCCTCTCATCCATGTCCCTCTCCTTATTTCTCTTAAATGTTGTGATTGAACCCACATGCACCACTTCCACTGGCAGCTCATTCTACACTGTCACCACCCTCTGAATGAAGAACTTCCCCTTAAGCGTTTCACCTTTCACCCCTAGCTTATGACCTCTAGTTCTAGTCTCACCCATGCTCAGTGGAAAAAGCCTGCTTGCATTATACTGATAATTTTGTACACCTCTATCAAATCTCCTCTCATTCTCCTACACTCCAGGGAATAAAGTCCTACTTAATCAGCCTTTCCCTATGAATCAGGAACTCAAGTCCAAAAGACCATAAGATATAGGAGCTGAATTAGGCTATTTGGTTCATCAAGTCTGCGCCACCATTTCATCATGACAGATCCATTTTCCTCACAGCTCCAATCTCCTATCTTTTCTCCATAACCCTTCATGTCCTGACTAATCAAGAATCTGTGAACCTCTGACTTAAATATACCCAGTAACTTGGCCTCCACAGCCTCCTGTGGCAATGAATTCCACAGATTCACAACTCTCTGGCTAAAGTACAGAAACAGGTCCTTCGGGTGAGGGTGTGCCCTTTGGTCCTAGACTCCCCTACCACAGGAAACATTCTCTCCACATCCACTATGTTGTGGCCTAATGAGATAAGTTTCATTGAGACCTCCTCCTTCATTCTTCTGAACTCCTGTGAGTGCAAGCCCAGAGCCATCAATTAGTCCTCATATGGTAACCCTTTCATTCCTGGAATAATTTTTGTGAACCTCTTTTGAACCTTCTCCAATGTCAGCACATCCTTTCTCTGATAAGGGTCCCAAAACTGATCTCAGTACTCGAAGTGAGGCCTCACCATTGCTTAAAATGTCTCAACATTATGTCCTTGTTTTTATATTCTAGTCATCTTGAAATGAATGCTAACATCACATTTGCCTTTCTCCCCACCAACTTAACCTGCAAGTTAACCTTTAGGGAATCATGTCCCTTTACACCTCAGATTTTAGAATTTTCTCCGTTTAGAAAATAGTCTGTGCCTTTATTCCTTCTACCAAAGTACATGACCATACACTTCTCGACACTACTATTCCATCTGCCACTTCTTTGCCCATTCTCCTAATCTGTCTAAGTCATTCTGTAGCCTCCCTTTTTCCTGGCAACATCCTTGTTAGGTCTGCCTCAGATTTGACTATGTGCTCAGTATGAACATTTAGTTTTTTTTAATCTAATCCATGTATCTGGAGCTGGATAGGACAGACACAGAGTATTTATTATCAGACAGTAATGAAGAAAGTGAATATTTTAAGGTAAAAGATGAGTTGCAGATATAAAATTCATACAGGTGACACAAGGAAAAAAATTACCTAGCAGGTAGGAAAAAAAATACCTCGTGAAGTGCATTACCTTGGGTGTTGATACAGTTCTACAGATGTTGGATTCTGGAGTAACACACAAAATGTTGCAGGAGGTCAGCAGGCCAGGCAGCGTCTGTGGAGGGACATGCACAAAATGTTGGAGGAACTCAGCAGGCCAGGAACATCTATAGAAAAGAGTAAACAGTTGATATTTCAGGCCGAGACCCTTCATCAGGACTGGGAAGAAAGGAGAGAAGACAGAGAATGGTGGTGGGGGGAGGGAAAGAAGTACAAGGTGACAGGTGATACCGAGGGGGCGGGGGTGGTGAAGTAAAGATTTGGGAAGTTGGTGAAAGAGATGAAGGACTGGAGAAGGGGAATATGATAGAAGAGGACAGAAGACCATGGAAGAAAGGGAAGGAGGAGCAGTAACAAAGGCAGGTGATGGGCAGGGAAGGAGATAAGGTGGGGGGGGAACAGGAATGGGGAATGGTGAAGGAGAGTGTGGGAGGGGCAGTTACTGGAAGTTTGAGAAATCAATGTTCATGCCATCAAGTTGGAGGCTACTCGGACGGAATATAAGGTGTTGCTCATCCAAGCTGAGTGTAACCTCATCCTGGCAGTAGAGGAGTCCTGGACTGACGCGTCAGTGTGGATGGGTGGCCACCGGGAGATCTCATTTTTTGTGGAGGATGGAGCGCAGGTGCTTGCTGAAGTGGTCTGCCAATCTACATAGCGTCTCACTGATATACAGCAAGCCACACTGGGAGCACCGGTGCAGTAGATGACCCCAGCAGACTTGCAGGCGAAGTGTCACTTCACCTGAATGGACGGTTTGGGGCCCTGAATGGTCATGAGTGAGAAGGTGTAGGGATAGTTGTGGCACTTGTTCCACTTGCAAGGATAAGTGCCAGGAGGAAGATCAATGGGGAGGAACGAGTGGAGAAGGGAGTCATGAAGGGTGCAATCCCTGCAGAAAGTGAGGGGAGGGGGAAGATGTGTTTGGTGTTGGGATCGTGTTGGTGATGGTGGAAATTATGAAGAATTATGTGCTGAACGCAGAGGCTGTTGGGGTGGTAGGTGGGGACAAGAGGAACCCTATCCCTGGCGTGGCAGCCCGAGGATGGGATGAGGGTAGATGTACACAAAATGGAAGAGGTGCATGGGAGGACAGCATTGGTGGTGGAGGAAGGAAAGCCCCTTTCTTTGAAGAAGGAGGACATTTCAGTGGTTCTGGATCGAAGAGCCTCATCCTGAGAGCAGATGCAGTGGAGACGGAGGAACTTAGAGAAAGGGATGGCAGTTTTACAAGTGACAGGGTGGGAAGAGGTACAGTACAGATAGCTGTGAGAGTCAGCAGGTTTATAAAAGATATCAATAGATGGACTGTCTCCAGAGAAAAAGGCAGAGATATTGAGAGAGGTGTTGGAAATGGACCAAGTGAATTTGAGGGCAGGTGGAAGTTGGAGGCAAAGTTGATTAAGTCGATGAGCTGAAGATGGGTGTAGGAAGCAGCACCAATGATGGAGCTGGCTGAGTTTAAAACTTTCTGCAGCCTTTTCTGATTCTGTGCTATGACCCCTTCATGCCAGATAATGATGCTGATAGGCAGGATTTTGCAAGGCAACAGGGAGAGGATGTACAGTACATATATATACATATACATGCACAGTACATATATACAGCTAGGATACCTGAAACTTTTGCACAGCACTGTTCTTGTCAACATGGAACACAGTGACTTTGTAAATCTGACAAGAGCAAAAGATGTTGAGAATGGGGGTGGATCGCCACAAGAGGCCTGTGGGACAGGTGGCAGAGGATTGCCAGGGCAGGGGTGTGGCATGGGCGCAAACACCCAGCTCTGAAACACCAGGCAGGGTCGGTTGATTCCAAACAATTGGTTTATTGATCATTACAGAATATCTCTTCAGTGTTCCTGCTTCCTCCCCTTTTGCACTGTACTGCAGCTGTATAGTTCTTGCATTGAACCAGTAAGAAATCGACTGATGAGAAGAGAATTTAGTGGGAAAATTAATGTTTATTGTTATGTGTGAAGAATAGAAAGAATTATAAACGATGAGAAACTCTTTTGCGTACAGAATCATCTTGGGAACTGGTTGATAAAATATAAAAAGTAAACATGCAGGTAAAGCAATCAATTAGGATGACAAATTGTACGTCAAAATTTCTTGTAAAGAGATTGGACTGATTTTTAAAATCGATTGTACTTCAGAACAACCCAGTATGAGATGTCAACAGCTTGGATTATCTGAACTGAAAGAGCAATAGGCATGGGCTCAGAGCAGTGTAGATTCATTTGATTGATTTCTACCATGCAAAAGCTGTTGAGAAAGCAATCTCTTGTCACTTGTGTGACCTGTGATCATAAATGGTGGAGATATGCGAGACTGCAAATGCTAGAAATCGGCAGCAACGCTCAGCAGCTGAAGGAAAGGAACTGTAAGCATTAGACCATAAAATGTAGGAACAGAATTAGGCCATTCAGCCCATTGAATCTGCTCCGCCATTTCATCATGTCTGATTTTATTATCTCTTTCACCCCGTTCTCCTGCCTTCTTCCCGTAACCTTTGCCACATAGACTAATCAAAACCCTATCAACTTCTGCTTTAAATATACTCAATGACTTGGCCTCCACAGCCATATGTGGCCATGAATTCCACAGGTTTACGACACTCTGGCTAAAGAAATTCCTCCTCATCTCTGTTCTAAATGGATGCCCCTCTATTCTGAGGCTGTGCCCTCCGGTTGGAGACATTCCCAGTTTAGGAAACATTCTCACCATATCCAATCTGTCTAGACCTTTCAATATTCAATAGGTTTCAATGATGTTCGCCCCCCCCCCCCACCCCCAATCTTCTAAATTCCAGGCCAGAGCCTTTGATCAGTGCTCATATGATATTCCTTTTGTTCCCAGAATCATTCTCCTGAACCTCCTTTGAACCCTCTTCAATGACAGCACATCTTTTCTTAGTTAAGAGCCCAAAACTGCTCACAATATTCCAAGTACGGTCTGACCAATGTCTTATAAAGCCTCAGCATTATGTCCTTTTATGATTTAGTTCTCAGGTTGAGTCCCTTCATTGGTCTTGATAAAGCAAATTAAGACACAAATCTATAATCTTTGCTCCATCTGTAAACACAGATATGCTTTATTTTAAACACAGGCATGCTTTTATTCTCTGTACTTCCTGCAGGTATTCAGCACCACATAGACTTTATGAAGTTTCTTTAAGTTGATTGCAATGGTGTTACAGATTTGAGGCCAGAGATGGAGTACTGTGTACAATTTTGGTTGATTGCCACACTGGTGCAGTGAAAAGTCTTCAGGATGTATTTTGGTAGGAGGTAAGAGTAGATAGACTGTGTTTGTTTATATTGTGGGCATGATCAAGGTGCAGGCTGTTTCCTGGTTATGGACACCTCTGCTTAAACAATGGGTGGTTCAAGTTCAAAGTAAAATTATCAAAGTAGGTATTTAGTACGTCACCTTGAATTTCATTTTGTTGTGAGCATTCACAGTGGAACAGGGAAATGCAATAGAATCAATGACAGACTGACAACCAATGTGCAGAAGAAGCCAAACTTTCCAAATACATGAGGAAATAATACTGAGAACATGAATCTCAAAGAATCATTGCAAGTCAGTTCTTAGGTTGTGGAATCCGTTCAGAATTGTGAGTAAATATATCCACTCTGGTTCAAGTGCCTGATGGTTGAGTGGTAAAAAACTGTTTCTGAATCTTGTGATTTGAGACCTAAGGCTCCAGTACACCTCCCCAGAGGTAACAATGAGAAGAGAGCATTGCCTGGATGATAGGGGTCCCTGATGGTTCTTGTTGGCAGCACTCCTTGTAAATATGCTCAGTGGTGAGAAGGCTGTACGTGTGATGGATTGGGCTGTGTCCACCACTTCCTGTCTGCTTTTCTGTTCCTGAGCATGATGCAGCCAGTCAGGATGTTTTCCACTGTGCACCTGCAGCAGCTTGAAGTTCAGAACTAGGACCGTTAAATTGAAAAGCTCGATCTATGTACATATGTTTGTTCCTATGAACAGCAGAGCGGGTTCTCACTGTCGCTTGCTCTTTTTTTACTTTTAAAGATTCTGTCTTATAGATGCCATTCATATGAAGTGCAATTTGTCATTTTCTAACTTCAGAGATGTTGCACTAGCTGAATTCCTGGAAGGAAGGGGATACCAAGTGCGGAAATGTTGTGCAGGCTTGGTCTAATCTCTGATTACAGAAGAATGAAAGGTGGTTTTATTGAAACATATTCTGAGGGGGCTTGCTGCTGACAATGCTTCCTCTGATGGAGGGGGTGAGGTTTCACAATAATCTAGGTGAATCAATAAATCTGAAGAGGCTTAACCATTGAATAAATTAAAAACTGAGTTGGGCAGGGTGTTTTGGCCCATTTGAAGGTGGCACTGTAGCATAGCAGTTAGCATAATGCGTTACAGCACCAACAATGGGGGTTCAATTCTGCTGCTGTCTGTAAGGAGTTTGTACTTTCTCCCTGTGACCGCATTAGGGTTTCTTCTGGCGTTCTGATTTCCTCCCATGTTCCAAAGACAGATGAGTATCAAATCTCCACTCATTCCTTTACGTTCTAGGGAATAAAGACCTAACCTATTCAACATATCCTTCTAACTCAGCTCAAGTCCCAGCAACATCTTTGTTAATTTTCCCTGCACTCTTTGAATCTTATTTACATGTGGATAAGCAACTAAAACTGCATATAATACTCCAAATTAGGCCTCACCATCCTCTGACACAGTTTCAACAGAACATCCCAACTCCTTACTCAATACATTGAATTATGAACTATAGTAATCTTGTACTACATGCTCTGTCCACACAGTGGAGCTCTAGGCTTTCTGATAGGTGTGAAGTCAACCAACTGCATTACAATCGAGGGAATCTGCAGATGCGGGAAATCCAAGCAACACGCACAAAATGCTGGAGAAACTCAGCAGGCCAGGCAGCATCTTTGGTAAAAAGTACGGTTAGAGTTTCGGCCTGAAACCCTGGAGAAAAACTGAAGAGAAAAGGCTGGAGAGTAGATGTAAAAGGTGGGGGAGGGGAGAGAAAAACACCAGGTGATAGGTGAAAACTGGAGAGGGGGGTGAAGTAAAGAGCTGAGAAGTTCATTAGTGAAAGAGACAGAAGGCCATGGAAGAAAGAAAAAGGAGGGAGGAGTACCAGAGGGAGGTGATGGGCAGGCAGGGAGATAAGGTGAGAGAGGGAAAAGAGGATGGGAAGTGT